>NC_092291.1:4380636-4438136 GCF_036320965.1 Panulirus ornatus
ATATATATATATATATCTATATATATATCTATATATACATATATATATATATATATATATATATATATATATATATATATATATATATATATATATATATATATATATATACAACGCAAATATACATACCTACACAGCGTGTGTGGACATGTGTATGTACATGTGTATGGGGGGGGGTTGGGCCATTTCTTTCGTCTGTTTCCTTGCGCTACCTCGCAAACGCGGGAGACAGCGACAAAGTATAAAATAAAAATATATATATATATATATATATATATATATATATATATATATATATATATATATATATATATATATGCATTTGGGGATAGGGGAGAAAGAATAGTTCCCACGCATTCCTCACGTGTCGTAGAAGGCGACTAAAGGGGACTGGAGCGGCGGGCTAGAAACCCTCCCCTCCATGTATTTTAACTTTCTAAAAGGGGAAAATGAAGAAGGAGTCACGCGGGGACTGCTCATCCGCCTCGAAGGCTTAGATTGGTTGTCTAAATGTGTGTGGATGTAACAAAGATGAGAAAAAGGAGAGATAGGTAGTATGTTTGAGGAAAGGAAACTGAATGTTTTGGCTCTGAGTGAAAAGAAGCTCAAGGGTAAAGGGGAAGAGTTGTTTGGGAATGTCTTGGGAGTAAAGTCAAGGGTTAGTGAGAGGACAAGATCAAGGGAAGGAGTAGCACTACTCCTGAAACAGGAGTTGTGGGAGTATGTGATAGAGTGTAAGAAAGTAAACTGAGAATGAAATGGGTAAAACTGAAAGATGATGAAGAGAGATGGGTGATTATTGGTGCATTTGCACCTGGGCATGAGAAGAAAGATCATGAGAGGCAAGTGTTTTGGGAGCAGCTGAGTGAGTGTGTTAGTGGTTTTGATGCACGACACCGAGTTATAGTGATGGGTGATTTGAATGCAAAGTTGAGTAATGTGGCAGTTGAGGGAATAATTGGTATAGATGGGGTGTTCAGTGTTGTAAATGGAAATGGTGAAGAGCTTGTTGATTTATGTCCTGAAAAACGACTGGTGATTGGGAATAACTGGTTTAAAAAAAGAGATATACCTAAGTATACGTATGTAAGTAGGAGATATGGCCAGAGAGCGTTATTGGATTATGTGTTAATTGATAGGCGCGCAAAAGAGAGACTTTTGGATGTTCATGCGCTGAGAGGTGCAACTGGAGGGATGTCTCATCATTATCTTGTGGAATCGAGGGTGAAGATTTTTAAGGGTTTTCAGAAAAGAAGAGAGAATGTTGGGTGAAGAGAGTGATGAGAGTAAGTCAGATTTGGAAGGAGACTTGTGTGAGAAAGTACCAGGAGAGACTGAGTACAGAATGGAAAAAGGTGAGAACAAAGGAGGTAAGGGGAGTGTGTGAGGAATTGGATGCATTTAGGGAAAAGATGCTTGTGGCATGAGAAGCGTGGGAGGTGGGTTGATTAGAACGGGTAGTGAGTGGTGGGATGAAAAAGTAAGATTGTTAGTGAAAGAGAAGAGAGAGGCATCTGGACGATTTTTGCAGGGAAATAATGCAAATGAGTGGGAGATGTATAAAAGAAAGATGCAAGAGGTCAAGAGAAAGGTGCAGGAGTTGAAAAAGAGGCAAATGAGAGTTGGGGTGAGAGAATAACATTAAATTTCAGGAAGAATAAAAAGACGTTTTGGAATGAGGTAAATAAATTGAGTAAGACAAGAGAACAAATGGGAACTTCACTGAAGGGGGCTAATGGGGAGGTGATAACAAGTAGTGGTGATGTGAGAAGGAGGTGGAGCGAGTATTTTGAAGGTTTCTTTATGTGTGTGATCATAGAGTGGCAGATATAGGATGTTTTGGTTGAGTTGGTGTGCAAAGTGAGAAGGGTTACGGAAAATGATTTGGTTAACAGAGAAGAGCTTTGCGGAAGATTAAAGCCCGTAAGGCAGCGGGTTTGGATGGTATTGCAGTGGAATTTATAAAAAAAGGGGGTGACTGTATTGTTGACTGGTTGGTAAGGTTATTTAATGTATGTATGATTCATGGTGAAGTGCCTGAGGATTGGCGGAATGCTTGCATAGTGCCATTGTACAAAGGCAAAGGGGATAAGAGTGAGTCCTCAAATTACAGAGGTATAGGTTTGTTAAGTATTCTTGGGAAATTATATGGGATGTTATTGATTGAGAGGGTGAAGGCATGTACAGAGCATCAGATTGGGGAAGAGCAGTGTGGTTTCAGAAGAGGTAGAGGATGTGTAGATCAGGTGTTTGGTTTGAAGAATGTATGTGAGAAATACTAAGAAAATCAAATGGATTTGTATGTAGGATTCATGGATCTGGAGAAGGCATATGACAGAGTTGATAGAGATGCTTTGTGGAAGGTACTAAGAATATATGGTGTGGGAGGAAAGATGTTAGAAGAAGTGAAAAGTTTTTATCGAGGATGTAAGGCATGTGTACGTGTTGGAAGAGAGGAAAGTGATTGGTTCTCAGTGAATGTAGATTTGCGGCAGGGGTGTGTGACGTCTCCATGCTTGTTGAATTTGTTTATGGATGGGGTTGTTAGAGAGGTGAATGCAAGAGTTTTGGAAAGAGGGGCAAGTATGCAGTCTGTTGTTGATGAGAGAGCTTGGGAAGTGAGTTAGTTGTTGTTCGCTGATGATACATCGCTGGTGGCTATTTCTTGTGAGAAACTGCAGAAGCTGGTGACTGAGTTTGGTAAAGTGTTTGAAAGAAGAAAGTTGAGAGTAAATGTGAATAAGAGCAAGGTTATTAGGTACAGTAGGGTTGAGGGTCAAGTCAACTGGGACGTAGGTTTCAATGAAGAAAAACTGAGGGAAGTGAAGTATTTTAGATATCTGGGATTGGATCTGGCAGCGGATGGAACCATGGAAGCGGAAGTAAATCATAGGGTGGGGGAGGGGGCGAAAATTCTGAGAGCCTTGAAGATTGTGTGGAAGTCGAGAACATTATCTCCGAAAGCAAAAATGGGTATGTTTGAAGGAATAGTGGTTCCAACAATGTATGGTTGCTAGGCGTGGGCTATGGATAGAATTGTGCGCAGGAGTGTGGATATGCTCGAAATGAGATGTTTGAGGACAATATGTGGTGTGAGGTGGTTTGATCGAGTAAGTAATAATAGGGTAAGAGAGATGTGTTGTAATAAAAAGAGTGTAGTTGAGAGAGCAGAAGAGGGTGTTTTGAAATGGTTTGGTCACATGGAGAGAATGAGTGAGGAAAGATTGACAATGAGGATATATGTGCCAGAGGTGGAGGGAAGGACGAGAAGTGGGAGACCAAATTGGAGGTGGAAAGATTGAGTGAAAAAGATTTTGAGTGATCGGGGCCTCAACATGCAGGAGGGTGAAAGGCTTGCAAGGAATAGAGTGAATTGGAACGATGTGGTATACCGGGGTCGACGTGCTGTCAATGGATTGAACCAGAGCATGTGAAGCGTGTGGGGTAAACCATGGAAAGTTCTGTGGGGACTGGATGTAGAGAGAGAGCTGTGGTTTCGGTGCATTATTACATGACAACTAGAGACTGAATGTGAACGAATGTGGCCATTGTTGTCTTTTCCTAGCGCTACCCCGCTACCTCTTCTCCTCGTTCCCTCCACCTCCGACACATATATCCTCTTGGTCAATCTTTCCTCACTCATTCTCTCCATATGACGAAACCATTTCAAAACACCCTCTTCTGCTCTCTCAACCTCGTTCTTTTTATTTCCACACATCTCTCTTACCCTTACGTTACTTACTCGATCAAACCAGCTCACACCACACATTGTCCTCAAACATCTCATTTCCAGCACATCCATCCTCCTGCGCACAACTCTATCCATAGTCCACGCCTCGCAACCATACAACATTGTTGGAACCACTATTCCTTCAAACATACCCATTTTTGCTTTCCGAGATAATGTTCTCGACTTCCACACATTCTTCAAGGCTCCCAGAATTTTCGCCCCCTCCTCCACCCTATGATCCACTTCCGCTTCCATGGTTCCATCCGCTGCCAGATCCACTCCCAGATATCTAAAACAATTCACTTCCTCCAGTTTTTCTCCATTCAAACTCACCTCCCAATTGAATTGACCCTCAACCCTACTGTACCTAATAACCTTGCTCTTATTCACATTTACTCTTAACTTTCTTCTTTCACACACTTTACCAAACTCAGTCACCAGCTTCTGCAGTTTCTCACATGAATCAGCCACCAGCGCTGTATCATCAGCGAACAACAACTGACTCACTTCCCAAACTCTCTCATCCCCAACAGACTTCATACTTGACCCTCTTTCCAAAACTTTTGCATTCACCTCCCTAACAACCCCATCCATAAACAAATTAAACAACCATGGAAACATCACACACCCCTGCCGCAAACCTACATTCACTGAGAACCAATCACTTTCCTCTCTTCCTACACGTACACATGCCTTACATCCTCGATAAAAACTTTTCACTGCTTCTAACAACTTGCCTCCCACACCATATATTCTTAATACCTTCCACAGAGCATCTCTATCAACTCTATCATGTGCCTTCTCCAGATCCATAAATGCTACATACAAATCCATTTCCTTTTCTAAGTATTTCTCACATACATTCTTCAAAGCAAACACCTGATCCACATATCCTCTACCACTTCTGAAACCACACTGCTCTTCTATATATATATATATATATATATATATATATATATATATATATATATATATATATATATATATATATATATATACATATATATATATATATATATATATATATATATATATATATACATATATACATATATATATACATATATGTATATCCTCAAAAGCTCGGACTGGGGTGTCTAAAAGTGTGTGGATGTAACAAATATGAGGAAAAAGAAGAGATAGGTAGTATGTTTGAGGAAAGGAATCTGGATGTTTTGGCTCTGAGTGAAACGAAGCTTAAGGGTAAAGGGCAAGAGTAGTTTGAAAATGTCTTGGGAGTAAAGGCAGGGGTTAGTGAAAGGATATGAGCAACTGAAAGAGTAGCACTATTCCTAAAACAGGAGTGGTGAGAGTATGTGATAAAGTGTAAGAAAGTAAACAATATATTGATGTGGGTAAAACTGAAAGTGGATGGAAAGATATGGGTGATTATTGCTGCATATGCACCGAGGCATTAGAAGAAAGATCACGAGAGGTAAGTTTTTTGGGAGCAGCTGAATGAGTATGTAAGTAGTTTTGATCACGGGTCAATGTTATGGTGATGGGTGATCTTAATGGAAAGATTAGTAATGTGGCAGTTGAGGGAATAATTGGTGGACATGGTGTGTTCAGTGTTGTAGATGGAAATGGTAAAGAGCTTGTAGATTTATGTACTGAAAAAGGACTGGTTATGGGAATACCTGGTTTAAAAAGAGAGATATACTTAAGTATGTAAGTAGAGAAATGGCAAGACAGTGATATTGAATTACGTGTTAATTGATAGGCGAGCGGAAGAGAGACTTTTGGATGTTAAGGTGCTGAGACGTGCAACGGGAGGGAGGTCTGATCATTATGTTGTGGAAGGGGAAGATGAAGATTTGTAGAGGTTTTCAGAAAAGATGAGAGAATGTTGAGGTGAAGAGATTGGTGTGAGTAATGAGCTTGTGAAGGAGACTTGTGTGAGGAAGTACCAGGAGAGATTGAGTACAGAATGGAAAAAGGTGAGAACAAAGGACGTTAGGGGAGCAGGGGAGGAATGGAATGTTTTTAGGGAAGCAGTGATGGCTTGTGCGAAAAATGCTTGTGGCATGAGAAGCGTGGGAGGTGGGCAGATTAGAAAGGGTAGTGAGTTGTTGGATGAAGAAGTAAGAAAATTAGTGAAAGAGAAGAGAGAAGAATTTGGACAATTTTTGCAGGGAAATAATGGAAATGATTGGAAGAAGTATAAAAGAAAGAGGCAGGAGGTCAAGAGAAAGGTGCTAGAGGCGAAGAAGAGGGCAAATGAGAGTTGGGGTGAGAGAGTATCATTAAATTTAGGGAAAATAAAAAGATATTTTGGAAAATGGTAAATAAAGTGCGTAAGACAAGGGAACAAATAGGAACATCAGTGAAGGGGGCTAATGGGGAGGTGATAATAAGTAGTAGTGAAGTGAGGAGGAGATGGAGTGAGGATTGGAAGGTTTGTTGAATGTGTTTGATGATACAGTGGCAGATATATGGTGTTTTGGTCGAGTTGGTGTGCAAAGTGAGAGGGTTAGGGAAAATGATTTGGTAAACAGAGAAAAGTTAATAAAAGCTTTGCGGAAGATGTAAACCAGCAAGGCAGCGAGTTTGGATGGTATTGCAGTGATATTTGTAAAAAAAAGGGGTTGACTGTATTGCTGACTGGTTGGTAAGGTTGTTTAATGTATGTATGATTCATGGTGAGATGCCTGAGGATTGGCGGAATTCTTGCATAGTGCCATTGTACAAAGGCAAAGGGGGCAAAGGCGAGTACTCAAATTACAGAGGTATAAGTTTGTTGAGTATTTCTGGTAAATTATATGGGAGGGTATTGATTGAGAGGGTGAAGGCATGCACAGAGCATCAGATTGGGGAAGAGCAGTGTGGTTTAAGAAGTGGTAGAGGATGTGTGGATCAGGTGTTTGCTTTGAGGAATGTATGTGAAAAATACTTAGAAAAGCAAATGGATTTGTATGTAGCATTTATGGATCTTGAGAAGGCGTATGATAGAGTTGATAGAGATGCTCTGTGGAAGGTATTACGAATATATGGTGTGGGAAGCAAGATGTTAGAAGCAGTGAAAATCTTTTATTGAGGATGTAAGGCATGTGTATGTTTTGGAAGAGACGAAAGTGACTGGTTCTCAGTGAATGTAGGTTTACGGCAGGGGTGTGTGATGTCTCCATGGTTGTTTAATTTGTTTATGGATGGGGTTGTTTGGGAGGTGAATGCAAGAGTTTTGGAAAGAGGGGCAAGTATGCAACCTGTTGTGAATGAGAGAGCTTGGGGATTGAGTCAGTTGTTGTTTGCTGATGATACAGCGCTGGTGGCTATTTCTTGTGAGAAACTGCAGAAGCTGGTGACTGAGTTTGGTAAAGTGTGTGAAAGAAGAAAGTTGAGGGTAAATGTGAATAAGAGCAAGGTTATTAGGTACAGTAGTGTTGAGGGTCAAGTCAACTGGGAGGTAGGTTTCAATGGAGAAAAACTGAGGGAAGTGAAGTGTTATAGATATCTGGGAGTGGATTTGGCAGCGGATGGAACCATGGAGGCGGAAGTAAATCATAGGGTGGGGGAGGGGGCGAAAATTCTCAGAGCCTTGAAGAATGTGTGGAAGTCGAGAACATTATCTCGGAAAGCTAAGATAGGTATGTTTGAAGGAATAGTGGTTCCAACAATGTTGTATGGTTGTGAGGCGTGGGCTATGGATAGAATTTTGCGCAGGAAGGTGGATGTTTTGGAAATGAGATGTTTGAGGACAATATGTGGTGTGAAGTGGTTTGATCGAGTAAGTAATAATAGGATAACAGAGATGTGTGGTAATAAAAAGAGTGTGGTTGAGAGAGCAGAAGACGGTGTTTTGAAATGGTTTTTTCACATGGAGAGAATGAGTGAGGAAAGATAGACAGTGAGGATATATGTGTCAGAGGTGGACGAAACGAGAAGAGGGAGACCAAATTGGAGGTGGAAAGATGGAGTGAAAAAGATTTTGAGTGGTCGGGGCCTGAACATGCAGGAGGGTGAAAGGCGTGCAAGGAATATAGTGAATTGAAACGATGTGGTATACCGGGGTCGACGTGCTGTCAATGGGTTGAACCAAGGCGTGTGAAGAGTCTGGGGTAAACCATGGAAAGTTGTGTGGGGCCTGGATGTGGAAGGTGAGCTGTGGTTTCGGTGCATTATTACATGACTGCTAGAGACTGAGTGTGAACGAATGTGGCCTTTGTTGTCTTTTCCTAGCGCTACCTCGCACACATGATGGGGGAGGGGCTGTTATTTCATGTGTGGCGAGGTGGCTATGGGAATGAATAAAGGCAGACAGTATGAATTATGTACATGTGTATATATGTGTATGTCTGTGTGTGTATATATATGTAAACGTTGAGATGTACAGGTATGTATATTAAGCGTGTGTAGACGTATATGTTTATACATGTGTATGTGGGTGGGTTGGGCCATTCATTCGTCTGTTTCCTTGCGCTACCTCGCTAACGCGGGAGACAGCGAGAAATCAAAACAAATAAATATGCATATATATATATATATATATATATATATATATATATATATATATATATATATATATATATATATTTTTTTTTTTTATACTTTGTCGCTGTCTCCCGCGTTTGCGAGGTAGCGCAAGGAAACAGACGAAAGAAATGGCCCAACCCCCCCCCATACACATGTATATACATACGTCCACACACGCAAATATACATACCTACACAGCTTTCCATGGTTTATCCCAGACGCTTCACATGCCTTGATTCAATCCACTGACAGCACGTCAACCCCGGTATACCACATCGCTCCAATTCACTCTATTCCTTGCCCTCCTTTCACCCTCCTGCATGTTCAGGCCCCGATCACACAAAATCTTTTTCACTCCATCTTTCCACCTCCAATTTGGTCTCCCTCTTCTCCTTATATATATATATATATATATATATATATATATATATATATATATATATATATATATATATATATATATATATATATATATATATATATATATATATATATATATATATATATATATATATCCTCAAAGGCTCGGACTGGGGTGCCTAAAATTGTGTGGATGTAACAAATATGAGAAAAAAGGAGAGATAGGTAGTATGTTTGAGGAAAGGAGCCTGGATGTTTTGGCTCTGAGTGAAACGAAGCTTAAGGGTAAAGGGTAAGATTAGTTTGGAAATGTCTTGGGTCAAAGTAAGGGGTTAGTGAAAGGATATGAGCAAAAGAAAGAGTAGCCCTATTCCTAAAACAGGAGTGGTGAGAGTATGTGATAAAGTATAAGAAAGTAAACAATAGATTGATATGGGTAAAACTGAAAGTGGATGGAAATATATGGGTGATTATTGGTGCATATGCAATAAGGCATGAGAAGAAAGATCATAAGAGGCAAGATTTTTGGGAGCAGCTAAGTGAGTGTGTAAGTAGTTTTGATGCACGAGGGAGGTAGAGGTTTTCAGAAAGGAAGAGAGAATGTTGGGGTGAAGAGAGTGGTGTGAGTAATTGAGCTTGGGAAGGAGATTTGTGTGAGGGAGTACCAGGAGAGATTGAGCATAGAATGGAAAAAGGTGAGAACAAAGAACGTTAGGGGAGTCGGAGAGGAATGGAATGTTTTTAGGGAAGCAGTGATGGCTTGCGCAAAAGATGCTTGTGGCATGAGAAGCGTGAGAGGTGGGCAGATTAGAAAAGGTAGGGAGTTGTTGGATGAAGAAGTAAGATTATTAGTGAAAGAGAAGAGAGAGGCATTTGGACAATTTTTGCAGGAAAATAAAGCAAATGATTGGAAGAAGTATAAAAGAAAGGGGCAGGAGGTCAGGAGAAAGGTGCTAGAGGCGAAAAAGAGGGCAAATGAGAGTTGGGTTGAAATAGTATCATTAAATTTAGGGGAAAATAAAAAGATGTTTCGGAAAATGATATATAAAGTGCGTAAGACAAGGGAATAAATAGGAACATCAGTGAAGGGGGCTAATAGGGAGGTGATAACAAGTAGTAGTGATGTGCGAAGGAGATGGAGTGAGAATTTGGAAGGTTTGTTGAATGTGTTTGATAACAGATTGGCAGATATAGGGTGTTTTGGTCGAGGTGGTGGGCGAAGTGAGAGGGTTAGGGAAAATGATTTGGTAAAAGCTTAGCGGCAGATGAAAGCCGGCAAGGCAGTAGGTTTGGATGGTATTACAGTGATATCTATTAAAAAAGGGGGTGATTGTATTGCTGACTGGTCGGGAAGAATATTAAATGTATGTATGATTCATGGTGAGGTACCTGAGGACTAGCAAAATGCTTGCATAGTGCCATTTGTGCAAAGGCAAAGGGGATAAGAGTGAGTACTCAAATTGCAGATGTATAAGTTTGTTGAGTATTCCCGGAGAATTATATGGGAGGGTATTGACTGAGAAGGTAAAGGCATGTACAGAGCATCAGATTGGGGAAGAGCAGTGTGGTTTCAGAAGTGGTAGAGGATGTGTGGATCAGGTGTTTGCTTTGAGGAATGTATGTGAGAAATACTTAGAAAAGCAAATGGATTTGCATGTAGCATTTAAGGATCTGGAAAAGGCATATGATAGAGTTGATAGAGATGCTCTGTGAAGGTATTAAGAATATATCGTGCGGGAGGAAAGTTGTTAGAAGCAGTGAAAAGTTTATATCGAGGATATAAGGCATGTGTACGTGGAGGAAGAGAGGAAAGTGATTGGTTCTCAGTGAATGTAGGTTTGCGGCAGGGGTGTGTGATGTCTCCATGGTTGTTTAATTCGTTTATGGATGGGGTTGTTAGGGAGGTGAATGCAAGAGTTTTGGAAAGAGGGGCAAGTATGCAGTTTGTTGTGGATGAGAGAGCTTGGGAAGTGCGTCAGTTGTCTTTCGCTGATGATACATTGCTGGTGGCTGATTCATGTGAGAAACTTTAGAAGCTGGTGACTAAGTTTGGTAAAGTGTGTGAAAGATGAATGTTAAAAGTAAATGTGAATAAGATCATGGTTATTAGGTACAGTAGGGTTGAGGGTCACGTCAATTGGGAGATAAGTTTGAATGGAGAAAAACTGGAGGAAGTAAAGTGTTTTAGATATCTGGGAGTGGATCTGGCAGCGGATGAAACCAAGGAAGTGGAAGTGAATCATAAGGTGGGGGAGTGGGCGAAAATCCTGGGAGCTTTGAAGAATGTTTGGAAGTTGAGAACATTACCTCGGAAAACAAAAATGGGTATGTTTGGAAGGAATAGTGGTTCCATCAATGTTGTATGGTTGCGATGCGTGGGCTATGGATAGAGTTGTGCGCAGGAGGTTCAATGTGCTGGAAATAAGATGTTTGAAGACAATATGTGGTTTGAGGTGGTTTGATCGAGTAAGTAATGTAAGGGTAAGATAGATGTGTGGAAATAAAGAGAGGTTGGTTGAGAGAGCAGAAGAGGGTGTTTTGAAATGGTTTTGTCCCATGGAGAGAATGAGTGAGGAAAGATTGAACAAGAGGATATATGTGTCGGTGGAGGGAACGAGGAGAAGTGGGAGACCAAATTGGAGGTGGAAAGATGGAGTGAAAAGATTTTGAGTGATCGGGGCCTAAACATGCAGGAGGGTGAAAGGCGTGCAAGGAATAGAGTGAATTAGAACGATGTGGCATACCGGGGTCGACGTGCTGACAATGGATTGAACCAGGGCATGTGAAGCGACTGGAGTAAACCATGGAAAGTTCTGTTGGGCCTGGATGTGGAAAGGGAGCTGTGGTTTCAGTGCATTATTACATGACAGCTAGAGACTGAGTGTGAACGAATTGGGCCTTTGTTGTCTTTTCCTAGCGCTACCTCGCACACATGAGAGAGGGGAGGGGGTTGTTATTCCATATGCTGCGGGGTGGCGATGGGAATAAATAAAGGCAGACAGTATGAACTATGTACATGTGTATATATGTATATGTCCGTGTGTGTATATATATGTGTACAGTGAGAGTATAGATATATGTATTCGTGTGTGTGGACTTGTATGTATATACGTGTATGTGTGTGGGTTGGGCCATTCTTTCGTCTATTTCCATGCGCTACCTCCCTGACTCGGGAGACAACGACAAATCAAAATAAATAAATAAATAAATATATATATATATATATATATATATATATATATATATATATATATATATATATATATATATATATATATATATATATATATATATATATATATATATATATATATATATATATATATATATATATATATATATATATATATATGTATATATATATATATATATATACATATATATATATATATATATATATATATATATATATATATATATATATATATATATATATATATATATATATATATATATATATATATATATATATATATATATATATATATATATATATATATATATATATATATATATATATATATATATATATACATATATATATATATATATATATATATATATATATATATATATATATATATATATATATATATATATATATATATATATATATATATATATTTTTACTTTGTCGCTGTCTCCCGCGTTTGCGAGGTAGCGCAAGGAAACGGACAAAAGAAATGGCCCAACCCACCCCCATACATATGCCTTGATTCAATCAACTGACAGCACGTCAACCCCGGTATACCACATCGCTCCAATTCACTCTATTCTTTGCCCTCCTTTCACCCTCCTGGATGTTCAGGCCCCGATCACACAAAATCTTTTTCACTCTATCTTTCCACCTCCAATTTGGTCTCCCTCTTCTCCTCGTTCCCTCCACCTCCGACACATATATCCTCTTGGTCAATCTTTCCTCACTCATTCTCTCCATGTGACCAAACCATTTCAAAACACCCTCTTCTGCTCTATCAACCACGCTCTTTTTATTTCCACACATCTCTCTTACCCTTACGTTACTTACTCGATCAAACCAGCTCACACCACACATTGTCCTCAAACATCTCATTTCCAGCACATCCATCCTCCTGCCCACAACTCTATCCATAGTCCACGCCTCGCAACCATACAACATTATTGGAACCACTATTCCTTCAAACATACCCATTTTTGCTTTCCGAAATAATGTTATCCACTTCCACACATTCTTCAAGGCTCCCAGAATTTTCGCCCCCTCCTCCACCCTATGATCCACTTCCGCTTCCATGGTTCCATCCGCTGCCAGATCCACTCCCAGATATCTAAAACAATTCACTTCCTCCAGTTTTTCTCCATTCAAACTCACCTCCCAATTGAATTGACCCTCAACCCTACAGTACCTAATAACCTTGCTCTTATTCACATTTACTCTTAACTTTCTTCTTTCACACACTTTACCAAACTCAGTCACCAGCTTCTGCAGTTTCTCACATGAATCAGCCACCAGCGCTGTATCATCAGCGAACAACAACTGACTCACTTCCCAAGCTCTCTCATCCCCAACAGACTACATACTTGCCCCTCTTTCCAAAACTCTTGCATTCACCTCCCTAACAACCCCATCCATAAACAAATTAAACAACCATGGAAACATCACACACCCCTGCCGCAAACCTACATTCACTGAGAACCAATCACTTTCCTCTCTTCCTACACGTACACATGCCTTACATCCTCGATAAAAACTTTTCACTGCTTCTAACAACTTGCCTCCCACACCATATATTCTTAATACCTTCCACAGAGCATCTCTATCAACTCTGTCATATGCCTTCTCCAGATCCATAAATGCTACATACAAATCCATTTGCTTTTCTAAGTTTTTCTCACATACATTCTTCAAAGCAAACACCTGATCCACACATCCTCTACCACTTCTGAAACCACACTGCTCTTCCCCAGTCTGATGCTCTGTACATGCCTTCACCCTCTCAATCAATACCCTCCCATATAATTTGCCATATATATATATATATATATATATATACATATATATATATATATATATATATATATATATATATATATATATATATATATATATATATATATATATATATATATATATATATATATATATATATATATATATATATATATATATATATACATATATATATATATATACATATATACATTTATATATACATATATGTATATCCTCAAAAGCTCGGACTGGGGTGTCTAAAAGTGTGTGGATGTAACAAATATGAGGAAAAAGAAGAGATAGGTAGTATGTTTGAGGAAAGGAATCTGGATGTTTTGGCTCTGAGTGAAACGAAGCTTAAGGGTAAAGGGCAAGAGTAGTTTGAAAATGTCTTGGGAGTAAAGGCAGGGGTTAGTGAAAGGATATGAGCAACTGAAAGAGTAGCACTATTCCTAAAACAGGAGTGGTGAGAGTATGTGATAAAGTGTAAGAAAGTAAACAATATATTGATGTGGGTAAAACTGAAAGTGGATGGAAAGATGTGGGTGATTATTGCTGCATATGCACCGAGGCATTAGAAGAAAGATCACGAGAGGTAAGTTTTTTGGGAGCAGCTGAATGAGTATGTAAGTAGTTTTGATCACGGGTCAATGTTATGGTGATGGGTGATCTTAATGGAAAGATTAGTAATGTGGCAGTTGAGGGAATAATTGGTGGACATGGTGTGTTCAGTGTTGTAGATGGAAATGGTAAAGAGCTTGTAGATTTATGTACTGAAAAAGGACTGGTTATGGGAATACCTGGTTTAAAAAGAGAGATATACTTAAGTATGTAAGTAGAGAAATGGCAAGACAGTGATATTGAATTACGTGTTAATTGATAGGCGAGCGGAAGAGAGACTTTTGGATGTTAAGGTGCTGAGACGTGCAACGGGAGGGAGGTCTGATCATTATGTTGTGGAAGGGGAAGATGAAGATTTGTAGAGGTTTTCAGAAAAGATGAGAGAATGTTGAGGTGAAGAGATTGGTGTGAGTAATGAGCTTGTGAAGGAGACTTGTGTGAGGAAGTACCAGGAGAGATTGAGTACAGAATGGAAAAAGGTGAGAACAAAGGACGTTAGGGGAGCAGGGGAGGAATGGAATGTTTTTAGGGAAGCAGTGATGGCTTGTGCGAAAAATGCTTGTGGCATGAGAAGCGTGGGAGGTGGGCAGATTAGAAAGGGTAGTGAGTTGTTGGATGAAGAAGTAAGAAAATTAGTGAAAGAGAAGAGAGAAGAATTTGGACAATTTTTGCAGGGAAATAATGGAAATGATTGGAAGAAGTATAAAAGAAAGAGGCAGGAGGTCAAGAGAAAGGTGCTAGAGGCGAAGAAGAGGGCAAATGAGAGTTGGGGTGAGAGAGTATCATTAAATTTAGGGAAAATAAAAAGATATTTTGGAAAATGGTAAATAAAGTGCGTAAGACAAGGGAACAAATAGGAACATCAGTGAAGGGGGCTAATGGGGAGGTGATAACAAGTAGTAGTGAAGTGAGGAGGAGATGGAGTGAGGATTGGAAGGTTTGTTGAATGTGTTTGATGATACAGTGGCAGATATATGGTGTTTTGGTCGAGTTGGTGTGCAAAGTGAGAGGGTTAGGGAAAATGATTTGGTAAAGAGAGAAGAGTTAATAAAAGCTTTGCGGAAGATGTAAACCAGCAAGGCAGCGAGTTTGGATGGTATTGCAGTGATATTTGTAAAAAAAAGGGGTTGACTGTATTGCTGACTGGTTGGTAAGGTTATTTAATGTATGTATGATTCATGGTGAGATGCCTGAGGATTGGCGGAATTCTTGCATAGTGCCATTGTACAAAGGCAAAGGGGACAAAGGCGAGTACTCAAATTACAGAGGTATAAGTTTGTTGAGTATTTCTGGTAAATTATATGGGAGGGTATTGATTGAGAGGGTGAAGGCATGAACAGAGCATCAGATTGGGGAAGAGCAGTGTGGTTTAAGAAGTGGTAGAGGATGTGTGGATCAGGTGTTTGCTTTGAGGAATGTATGTGAAAAATACTTAGAAAAGCAAATGGATTTGTATGTAGCATTTATGGATCTTGAGAAGGCGTATGATAGAGTTGATAGAGATGCTCTGTGGAAGGTATTACGAATATATGGTGTGGGAAGCAAGATGTTAGAAGCAGTGAAAATCTTTTATTGAGGATGTAAGGCATGTGTATGTTTTGGAAGAGAGGAAAGTGACTGGTTCTCAGTGAATGTAGGTTTACGGCAGGGGTGTGTGATGTCTCCATGGTTGTTTAATTTGTTTATGGATGGGGTTGTTTGGGAGGTGAATGCAAGAGTTTTGGAAAGAGGGGCAAGTATGCAACCTGTTGTGAATGAGATAGCTTGGGGATTGAGTCAGTTGTTGTTTGCTGATGATACAGCGCTGGTGGCTATTTCTTGTGAGAAACTGCAGAAGCTGGTGACTGAGTTTGGTAAAGTGTGTGAAAGAAGAACGTTGAGGGTAAATGTGAATAAGAGCAAGGTTATTAGGTACAGTAGTGTTGAGGGTCAAGTCAACTGGGAGGTAGGTTTCAATGGAGAAAAACTGAGGGAAGTGAAGTGTTATAGATATCTGGGAGTGGATTTGGCAGCGGATGGAACCATGGAGGCGGAAGTAAATCATAGGGTGGGGGAGGGGGCGAAAATTCTCAGAGCCTTGAAGAATGTGTGGAAGTCGAGAACATTATCTCGGAAAGCTAAGATGGGTATGTTTGAAGGAATAGTGGTTCCAACAATGTTGTATGGTTGCGAGGCGTGGGCTATGGATAGAATTTTGCGCAGGAAGGTGGATGTTCTGGAAATGAGATGTTTGAGGACAATATGTGGTGTGAAGTGGTTTGATCGAGTAAGTAATAATAGGATAACAGAGATGTGTGGTAATAAAAAGAGTGTGGTTGAGAGAGCAGAAGAGGGTGTTTTGAAATGGTTTTTTCACATGGAGAGAATGAGTGAGGAAAGATAGACAGTGAGGATATATGTGTCAGAGGTGGACGAAACGAGAAGTGGGAGACCAAATTGGGGGTGGAAAGATGGAGTGAAAAAGATTTTGAGTGGTCGGGGCCTGAACATGCAGGAGGGTGAAAGGCGTGCAAGGAATATAGTGAATTGAAACGATGTGGTATACCGGGATCGACGTGCTGTCAATGGATTGAACCAAGGCATGTGAAGAGTCTGGGGTAAACCATGGAAAGTTGTGTGGGGCCTGGATGTGGAAGGTGAGCTGTGGTTTCGGTGCATTATTACATGACTGCTAGAGACTGAGTGTGAACGAATGTGGCCTTTGTTGTCTTTTCCTAGCGCTACCTCCCACACATGATGGGGGAGGGGCTGTTATTTCATGTGTGGCGAGGTGGCTATGGGAATGAATAAAGGCAGACAGTATGAATTATGTACATGTGTATATATGTGTATGTCTGTGTGTGTATATATATGTAAATGTTGAGATGTACAGGTATGTATATTATGCGTGTGTAGACGTATATGTATATACATGTGTATGTGGGTGGGTTGGGCCATTCTTTCGTCTGTTTCCTTGCGCTACCTCGCTAACGCGGGAGACAGCGAGAAATCAAAACAAATAAATATGCAAGTATGAAGTCTGTTGGGGATGAGAGAGCTTGGGAAGTGAGTCAGTTGTTGTTCGCTGATGATACAGCGCTGGTGGCGGATTCATGTGAGAAACTGCAGAAGCTGGTGACGGAGTTTGGTAAAGTGTGTGGAAGAAGAAAGTTAAGAGTAAATGTGAATAAGAGCAAGGTTATTAGGTACAGTAGGGTTGAGGGTCAAGTCAATTGGGAGGTGAGTTTGAATGGAGAAAAACTGGAGGAAGTGAAGTGTTTTAGATATCTGGGAGTGGATCTGTCAGCGGATGGAACCATGGAAGCGGAAGTGGATCATAGGGTGGGGGAGGGGGCGAAAATTTTGGGAGCCTTGAAAAATGTGTGGAAGTCGAGAACATTATCCCGGAAAGCAAAAATGGGTATGTTTGAAGGAATAGTAGTTCCAACAATGTTGTATGGTTGCGAGGCGTGGGCTATGGATAGAGTTGTGCGCAGGAGGATGGATGTGCTGGAAATGAGATGTTTGAGGACAATGTGTGGTGTGAGGTGGTTTGATCGAGTAAGTAACGTAAGGGTAAGAGAGATGTGTGGAAATAAAAAGAGCGTGGTTGAGAGAGCAGAAGAGGGTGTTTTGAAATGGTTTGGGCACATGGAGAGAATGAGTGAGGAAAGATTGACCAAGAGGATATATGTGTCGGAGGTGGAGGGAACGAGGAGAAGAGGGAGACCAAATTGGAGGTGGAAAGATGGAGTGAAAAGGATTTTGTGTGATCGGGGCCTGAACATGCAGGAGGGTGAAAGGAGGGCAAGGAATAGAGTGAATTGGAGCGATGTGGTATACAGGGGTTGACGTGCTGTCAGTGGATTGAATCAAGGCATGTGAAGCGTCCGGGGTAAACCAAGGAAAGCTGTGTAGGTATGTATATTTGCGTGTGTGGACGTGTGTATGTACATGTGTATGGGGGGGTTGGGCCATTTCTTTCGTCTGTTTCCTTGCGCTACCTCGCAAACGCGGGAGACAGCGACAAAGTATAAAAAAAAAAAAAAAAAAAAAAAAAAAAAAATATATATATATAAATTCTTTTTTTTTTTTTTTTTTTATACTTTGTCGCTGTCTTCCGCGTTTGCGAGGTAGCGCAAGGAAACAGACGAAAGAAATGGCCCATCCACCCCCCCATACACATGTATATACATACGTCCACATACGCAAATATACATACCTACACAGCTTTCCATGGTTTACCCCAGACGCTTCACATGCCTTGATTCAATCCACTGACAGCACGTCAACCCCGGTATACCACATCGCTCCAATTCACTCTATTCCTTGCCCTCCTTTCACCCTCCTGCATGTTCAGGCCCCGATCACACAAAATCTTTTTCACTCCATCTTTCCACCTCCAATTTGGTCTCCCTCTTCTCCTTATATATATATATATATATATATATATATATATATATATATATATATATATATATATATATATATATATATATATATATATATATATATATATATATATATATATATATATATATATATATATATATATATATATATGTATATATATATATATATATATATATATATATATATATATATATATATATATATATATATATATATATATATATATATATATATATATATATATATATATATATATATATATATATATATATATATATACATATATATATATATATATATATATATATATATATATATATATATATATATATATATATATATATATATATATATATATATATCCTCAAAGGCTTGGACTGGGGTGCCTAAAAGTGTGTGGATGTAACAAATATGAGAAAAAAGGAGAGATAGGTAGTATGTTTGAGGAAAGGAGCCTGGATGTTTTGGCTCTGAGTGAAACGAAGCTTAAGGGTAAAGGGTAAGATTAGTTTGGAAATGTCTTGGGTCAAAGTAAGGGGTTAGTGAAAGGATATGAGCAAAAGAAAGAGTAGCCCTATTCCTAAAACAGGAGTGGTGAGAGTATGTGATAAAGTGTAAGAAAGTAAACAATAGATTGATATGGGTAAAACTGAAAGTGGATGGAAATATATGGGTGATTATTGGTGCATATGCAATAAGGCATGAGAAGAAAGATCATGAGAGGCAAGATTTTTGGGAGCAGCTAAGTGAGTGTGTAAGTAGTTTTGATGCACGAGTCAATGTTATGGTGATGGGTGATCTGAATGCAATGGTTAGTAATGTGGCATTTGAGGGAATGATCGGGGGACATGAGGTGTTCAGTGTTGTAGATGGAAATGGTGAAGAGCTTGTAGATTTATGTACTGAAAAAGGACTGGTTATGGGAATACCTGGTTTAAATAGAGAGATATATTTAAGTATGTAAGTAAAGACATGGCAAGAGAGCGATAATGAATCACGTGTTAATCGATAGGCGCTCGGAAGAGAGACTTTTGGATGTTAATGTGGTGAGAGGTTCAACGGGAGGGAGGTAGAGGTTTTCAGAAAGGAAGAGAGAATGTTGGGGTGAAGAGAGTGGTGTGAGTAATTGAGCTTGGGAAGGAGATTTGTGTGAGGGAGTACCAGGAGAGATTGAGCATAGAATGGAAAAAGGTGAGAACAAAGAACGTTAGGGGAGTCGGAGAGGAATGGAATGTTTTTAGGGAAGCAGTGATGGCTTGCGCAAAAGATGCTTGTGGCATGAGAAGCGTGAGAGGTGGGCAGATTAGAAAGGGTAGGGAGTTGTTGGATGAAGAAGTAAGATTATTAGTGAAAGAGAAGAGAGAGGCATTTGGACAATTTTTGCAGGAAAATAAAGCAAATGATTGGAAGAAGTATAAAAGAAAGGGGCATGAGGTCAGGAGAAAGGTGCTAGAGGCGAAAAAGAGGGCAAATGAGAGTTGGGGTGAAATAGTATCATTAAATTTAGGGAAAATAAAAAGATGTTTCGGAAAATGATATATAAAGTGCGTAAGACAAGGGAATGAATAGGAACATCAGTGAAGGGGGCTAATAGGGAGGTGATAACAAGTAGTAGTGATGTGCGAAGGAGATGGAGTGAGAATTTGGAAGGTTTGTTGAATGTGTTTGATAACAGATTGGCAGATATAGGGTGTTTTGGTCGAGGTGGTGGGCGAAGTGAGAGGGTTAGGGAAAATGATTTGGTAAACATAGAAGAGGTAGTAAAAGCTTTGCGGAAGATGAAAGCCGGGAAGGCAGTAGGTTTGGATGGTATTACAGTGATATCTATTCAAAAAAGGGGGTGATTGTATTGCTGACTGGTCGGGAAGAATATTAAATGTATGTATGATTCATGGTGAGGTACCTGAGGACTAGCAAAATGCTTGCATAGTGCCATTTGTACAAAGGCAAAGGGGATAAGAGTGAGTACTCAAATTGCAGATGTATAAGTTTGTTGAGTATTCCCGGAGAATAATATGGGAGGGTATTGACTGAGAAGGTAAAGGCATGTACAGAGCATCAGATTGGGGAGGAGCAGTGTGGTTTCAGAAGTGGTAGAGGATGTGTGGATCAGGTGTTTGCTTTGAAGAATGTATGCGAGAAATACTTAGAAAAGCAAATGGATTTGTATGTAGCATTTAAGGATCTGGAAAAGGCATATGATAGAGTTGATAGAGATGCTCTGTGAAGGTATTAAGAATATATCGTGCGGGAGGAAAGTTGTTAGAAGCAGTGAAAAGTTTATATCGAGGATATAAGGCATGTGTACGTGGAGGAAGAGAGGAAAGTGATTGGTTCTCAGTGAATGTAGGTTTGCGGCAGGGGTGTGTGATCTCTCCATGGTTGTTTAATTCGTTTATGGATGGGGTTGTTAGGGAGGTGAATTCAAGAGTTTTGGAAAGAGGGGCAAGTATGCAGTTTGTTGTGGTTGAGAGAGCTTGGGAAGTGCGTCAGTTGTCTTTCGCTGATGATACAGCGCTGGTGGCTGATTCAAGTGAGAAACTTTAGAAGCTGGTGACTAAGTTTGGTAAAGTGTGTTAAAGATGAATGTTAAAAGTAAATGTGCATAAGATCAAGGTTATTAGGTACAGTAGTGTTGAGGGTCACGTCAATTGGGAGATAAGTTTGAATGGAGAAAAACTGGAGGAAGTAAAGTGTTTTAGATATCTGGGAGTGGATCTGGCAGCGGATGAAACCAAGGAAGTGGAAGTGAATCATAAAGTGGGGGAGGGGGCGAAAATCCTGGGAGCTTTGAAGAATGTTTGTAAGTCGAGAACATTACCTCGGAAAACAAAAATGGGTATGTTTGGAAGGAATAGTGGTTCCATCAATGTTGTATGGTTGCGATGCGTGGGCTATGGATAGAGTTGTGCGCTGGAGGTTGAATGTGCTGGAAATAAGATGTTTGAAGACAATATGTGGTGTGAAGTGGTTTGATCGAGTAAGTAATGTAAGGGTAAGAGAGATGTGTGGAAATAAAGAGAGGTTGGTTGAGAGAGCAGAAGAGGGTGTTTTGAAATGGTTTTGTCACATGGAGAGAATGAGTGAGGAAAGATTGAACAAGAGGATATATGTGTCGGTGGAGGGAACGAGGAGAAGTGGGAGACCAAATTGGAGGTTGAAAGATGGAGTGAAAAGATTTTGAGTGATCGGGGCCTAAACATGCAGGAGGGTGAAAGGCGTTCAAGGAATAGAGTGAATTAGAACGATGTGGCATACCGGGGTCGACGTGCTGACAATGGCTTGAACCAGGGCATGTGAAGCGACTGGAGTAAACCATGGAAAGTTCTGTTGGGCCTGGATGTGGAAAGGGAGCTGTGGTTTCAGTGCATTATTACATGACAGCTAGAGACTGAGTGTGAACGAATTGGGCCTTTGTTGTCTTTTCCTAGCGCTACCTCGCACACATGAGAGGGGAGGGGGTTGTTATTCCATGTGCTGCGGGGTGGCGATGGGAATAAATAAAGTCAGACAGTATGAACTATGTACATGTGTATATATGTATATATCCGTGTGTGTATATATATGTGTACAGTGAGAGTATAGATATATGTATTTGTGTGTGTGGACGTGTATGTATATACGTGTATGTGTGTGGGTTGGGCCATTCTTTCGTCTATATCCTTGCGCTACCTCGCTAACTCGGGAGACAACGACAAATCAAAATAAATAAATAAATAAATATATATATATATATATATATATATATATATATATATATATATATAAATATATATATATATATATATATATATATATATATATATATATATATATATATATATATATATATATATATATATATATATATATATATATATATATATATATATATATATATATATATATATATACATATATATATATACACATATATATATATATATATATATATATATATATATATATATATATATATATATATATATATATATATATTTTTTTTTTTTTTTTTTTGCTTTGTCGCTGTCTCCCGCGTTTGCGAGGTAGCGCAAGGAAACGGACGAAAGAAATGGCCCAACCCACCCCCATACACATGCCTTGATTCAATCCACTGACAGCACGTCAACCCCGGTATACGACATCGCTCCAATTCACTCTATTCTTTGCCCTCCTTTCACCCTCCTGGATGTTCAGGCCCCGATCACACAAAATCTTTTTCACTCCATCTTTCCACCTCCAATTTGGTCTCCCTCTTCTCCTCGTTCCCTCCACCTCCGACACATATATCCTCTTGGTCAATCTTTCCTCACTCATTCTCTCCATGCGACCAAACCATTTCAAAACACCCTCTTCTGCTCTCTCAACCACGCTCTTTTTATTTCCACACATCTCTCTTACCCTTACGTTACTTACTCGATCAAACCAGCTCACACCACACATTGTCCTCAAACATCTCATTTCCAGCACATCCATCCTCCTGCGCACAACTCTATCCATAGTCCACGCCTCGCAACCATACAACATTATTGGAACCACTATTCCTTCAAACATACACATTTTTGCTTTCCAAGATAATGTTCTCGACTTCCACACATTCTTCAAGGCTCCCAGAATTTTCGCCCCCTCCTCCACCCTATGATCCACTTCCGCTTCCATGGTTCCATCCGCTGCCAGATCCACTCCCAGATATCTAAAACACTTCACTTCCTCCAGTTTTTCTCCATTCAAACTCAACTCCCAATTGAATTGACCCTCAACCCTACTGTACCTAATAACCTTGCTCTTATTCACATTTACTCTTAACTTTCTTCTTTCACACACTTTACCAAACTCAGTCACCAGCTTCTGCAGTTTCTCACATGAATCAGCCACCAGCGCTGTATCATCAGCGAACAACAACTGACTCACTTCCCAGGCTCTCTCATCTCCAACAGACTTCATACTTGCCCCTCTTTCCAAAACTCTTGCATTCACCTCCCTAACAACCCCATCCATAAACAAATTAAACAACCATGGAGACATCACACACCCCTGCCGCAAACCTACATTCACTGAGAACCAATCACTTTCCTCTCTTCCTTCACGTACACATGCCTTACATCCTCGATAAAAACTTTTCACTGCTTCTAACAACTTGCCTCCCATACCATATATTCTTAAAACCTTCCACAGAGCATCTCTACCAACTCTATCATATGCCTTCTCAAGATCTATAAATGCTACATACAAATCCATTTGCTTTTCTAAGTATTTCTCACATACATTCTTCAAAGCAAACACCTGATCCACACATCCTCTACCACTTCTGAAACCACACTGCTCTTCCCCATTCTGATGCTCTGTACATGCCTTCACCCTCTCAATCAATACCCTCCCATATAATTTGCCAGGAATACTCAATAAAGTTATACCTCTGTAGTTTGAGCACTCACTCTTATCCCCTTTGCCTTTGTACAATGGCACTATGCACGCATTCCGCCAATCCTCAGGCACCTCACCATGAGTCATACACACATTAAATAACCTTACCAACCAGTCAACAATACAGTCACCCCCTTTTTTAATAAATTCCACTGCAATGCCATCCAAACCTGCTGCCTTGCCGGCTTTCATCTTCCGCAAAGCTTTTACTACCTCTTCTTTGTTTACCAACTCATTTTCCCTGACCCTCGCACTTTGCACACCACCTCGACCAAAACACCCTATATCTGCCGCTCTATCATCAAACACATTCAACAAGCCTTCAAAATACTGACTCCATCTCCTTCTCACATCACCACTACTTGTTCTCAACTCCCCATTTGCGCCCTTCACTGAAGTTCCTATTTGCTCCCTTGTCTTACGCACTTTATTTACCTCCTTCCAGAACATCTTTTTATTCTCCCTAAAATTTAATGATACTCTCTCACCCCAACTCTCATCTGCCCTTTTTTTCACCTCTTGCACCTTTCTCTTGACCTCCTGTCTCTTTCTTTTATACGTCTCCCACTCAATTTCATTTTTTCCCTGCAAAAATCGTCCAAATGCCTCTCTCTTCTCTTTCACTAACACTCTTACTTCTTCATCCCACCACTCACTACCCTTTCTAATCAACCCACCTCCCACTCTTCTCATGCCACAAGCATCTTTTGCGCAATCCATCACTGATTCCCTAAATACATCCCATTCCTCCCCCACTCCCCTTACTTCCATTGTTCTCACCTTTTTCCATTCTGTATATATATATATATATATATATATATATATATATATATATATATATATATATATATATATAAGTTGTCTTTGTTGTCTTTTCCTGGCGCTGCCTTGCGCACTTGAGGGAGAAGGGAGATGTTATTCCATGTGCGGCGGGGTGGCGATGGGGATGAGTAGGGGTAGACAGTGTGAATTGTGTGCATATGTATATGTGTGTGTCTGAGTGTGTATATATGTGTGTACGTTGGGATGTGTGGCTATGTATGTTTGTGTGTGTGGACGTGTGTGTGTATGCATGTGTGGGGGTGGGATGGGTCATTTCTTTCCTTTGTTTCCTTATATATATATATATATATATATATATATATTTTTTTTTCATAGGATTCGCCATTTCCCGCGTTTGCGAGGTAGCGTTAAGAACAGAGGACTGGGCCTTAGAGGGAAAATCCTCACCTGGCCCCCTTCACTGTTCCTTCTTTTGGAAAATTAAAAAAAAAAAAAAAAAAAAACGAGAGGGGAGGATTTCCAGCCACCCGCTCCCTTCCCTTTTAGTCGCCTTCTACGACACGCAGGGAATACATGGGAAGTATTCTTTCTCCCCTATCCCCAGGGATAAAATATATATATATATATATATATATATATATATATATATATATATATATATATATATATATATATATATATATATATATATATTTATATATAAGGTAGTGAGTGGTGGAATGAAGAAGTAAGATTATTAGTGAAAGAGAAGAGAGAGGTATTTGAACGATTTTTGCAGGGATAAAATGCAAATTAGTAGGAGAGGTATAAAAGAAAGTGGCAGGAGGTCAAGAGAAAGGTGCAAGAGGTGAAAAAGTGGGCAAATGAGACTTGGTGTGAGAGAGCATCATTAAATTTCAGGGAGAATAAAAAGATGTTTTGGAAGGAGGTAAATAAAGTGCGTAAGACAAGGGAGCAAATGGGAACTTCAGTGAAGGGGGCTAATAGGGAGGTGATAACAAGTAGTGGTGATGTGAGAAGGTTTGTTGAATGTGTTTGATGATAGAGTGGCAGATGTGGGGTGTCTCGAACGAGGTGGTGTGCAAAGTGAGAGGGTTAGGGAAAATGATCTGGTAAATAGAGAAGAGGTAGTAAAAGCTTTACGGAAGATGAAAGCCGGCCAAGCAGCAGGTTTGGATGGCATTGCAGTGGAATTTATCAAAAAAGGGGGTGACTTTATTGTTGACTCGTTAGTAAGGTTATTTAATGTAAGTATGATTCATTGTGAGGTGCCTGAGGATTGGTGGAATGCTTACATAGTGCCATTGTACAAAGGCAAAGGGGATAAGAGTGATTGCTCAGATTACAGAGGTATAAGTTTGTTAAGTATTCCTGGCAAATTATATGGGAGGGTATTGATTGAGAGTGTGAAGGCATGCACTGAGCATCAGATTAGGGAAGAGCAGTGTGGTTTCAGAAGTGGTAGAGGATGTGTGGATCAGGTGTTTGCTTTGAAGAATGTATGCGAGAAATTCTTAGAAAAACAAATTTGTATGTAGCATTTATGGATCTGGAGAAGGCATATGATAGAGTTGATAGAGATGCTCTGTGGAAGGTATTAAGAATATAAGGCAAGTTGTTAGAAGCAGTGAAAAGTTTTTATCGAGAATGTAAGGCATGTGTACGTGTAGGAAGAGAGGAAAGGGATTGGTTCTCAGTGAATGTAGGTTTGCGGCAGGGGTGTGTGATGTCTCCATGGTTGTTTAATTTGTTTATGGATGGGGTTGTTAGGGAGGTGAATGCAAGAGTTTTGGAAAGAGGGGCAAGTATGCAGTCTGTTGTGGATGAAAGAGCTTGGGAAGTGAGTCAGTTGTTGTTCGCTGATGATACAGCGCTGGTGGCTGATTCATGTGAGAGACTGCAGAAGCTGGTGACTGAGTTTGGTAAAGTGTGCGAAAGAAGAAAGTTAAGAGTAAATGTGAATAAGAGCAACGTTATTAGGTACAGTAGGGTTGAGGGTCAAGTCAATTGGGAGGTAAGTTTGAATGGAGAAAAGCTGGAGGAAGTGAATTGTTTTAGATATCTGGGAGTGGATCTGGCAGCGGATGGAACCATGGAAGCGGAATTGAATCATAGGGTGGGGGAGGGGGCGAAAATTCTGGGAGCCTTGAAGAATGTGTGGAAGTCGAGAACATTATCTCGGAAAGCAAAAATGGGTATGTTTGAAGGAATAGTGGTTCCAACAATGTTGTATGGTTGCGAGGCGTGGGCTATGGATAGTTGTGCGCAGGAGGGTGGATGTGCTGGAAATGAGATGTTTGAGGACAATATGTGGTGTGAGGTGGTTTGATCGAGTAAGTAATGTAAGGGTGAGAGAGATATGTGGAAATAAAAAGATTGTGGTTGAGAGAGCAGAAGAGGGTGTTTTGAAATGGTTTGGTCACATGGAGAGAATGAGTGAGGAATGATTGACCAAGAGGATATGTGTCAGAGGTGGAGGGAACGAGGAGAAGTGGGAGACCAAATTGGAGGTGGAAAGATGGAGTGAAAAAGATTTTGAGTGATCGGGGCCTGATCATGCAGGAGGGTGAAAGGCGTGCAAGGAATAGAGTGAATTGGAACGATGTGGCTATACCGGGGTCGAAGTGCTGTCAATGGATTTAACCAGGGCATGTGAAGCGTCTGGGGAAAACCATGCAAAGTGTGTGGGGCCTGGATGTGGAAAGGGAGCTGTGGTTTCGGTGCATTATTACATGACAGCTAGAGACTGAGTGTGAACTAATGGGGCCTTTGGTGTTTTTCCTAGCGCTACCTCGCACACATGAGGGAGGAGGGGGTTATTATTCCATGTGTGGTGAGGTGGTGATAGGAACAAATAAAGGCAGAAAGAAAAAGTGTGTACATGTGTATATGTGTATATGTCTGTGTGTGTATATATATATGTGTACATTGAGATGTAGAGGTAAGTATATTGTGCGTGTGTGGACATGTATGTATATACATGTGTATGTGGGCGTGGTGGGCCATTCTTTCGTCTGTTTCCTTGCGCTACCTCGCTAACGCGGGAGACAGCGACAAAGCAAAATAAAATAAAATAGATAAATAATATATATATATATATATATATATATCCCTGGGGATAGGGGAGAAAGAATACTTACCACGTATTCCCTGCGTGTCGTAGAAGGCGACTAAAAGGGAAGGGAGCGGGTGTCTGAAAATCCTTCCATCTTGTTTTTTTTTTTTTTTTCTCAAAGCAGGAACAGAGAAGGGGTCCAAATGAGGATATTCCCTCAAAGGCACAGTCCTCTGTTCTTGACGCTACGTCGATAACGCGGGAAATGGCGAATCAAGGCATGTGAAGCGTCTGGGGTAAACCATGGAAAGCTGTGTAGGTATGTATATTTGCGTGTGTGGACGTATGTATATATGTGTATGGGGGTGGGTTGGGCCATTTCTTTCGTCTGTTTCCTTGCGCTACCTCATAAACGCGGGAGACAGCGACAAAGCAAAAAAAAAAAAAAAAACATATATATATATATATATATATATATATATATATATATATATATATATATATATATATATATATATATATATATTTTTTTTTTCTTATTTCTATTATTTTCCTTTCTCGTTGTCTCCCGAGTTTGCGAGGTCGCGCATGGAAACAGAAGAAAGAAATAGCCCAACCCACCCCCATACACATGTATATACATGCACGTCCACACACGCAAATATACATACCTATACATCTCAATGTACACATATATATATATACACACAAACATGTACATATATACACATGCACACAATTCACACTGTTTGCCTTTATTCAATCCCATCGCCACCTCGCCACACATGGAATAAAATCCCCCTTCCCCTCATGTGTGCGAGGTAGTGCTAGGAAAAGACAACAAAGGCCTCATTGGTTCACACTCAGTCTCTAGCTGTCATGCAATAATACCCGAAACCACAGCTCCCTTTCCACATCCAGGCCCCACACAACTTTCCATGGTTTACCCCAGACGCTTCACATGCCCTGATTCAATTCATTGACAGCACGTCGACCCCAGTATAGCACATCGATCTAATTCACTCTATTCTTT
Organism: Panulirus ornatus; assembly: GCF_036320965.1. NCBI lineage: Eukaryota > Metazoa > Arthropoda > Malacostraca > Decapoda > Palinuridae > Panulirus > Panulirus ornatus. The sequence goes on from NC_092291.1 coordinate 4,409,456, forward strand.
GCCCGCCTTTCATTCCCAAGCATTTTCAGACCACGATCACTCAAAATCTTTTTCACTCCACCTTTCCACCTCCAATTTGGTCTCCCACTTCCTCGTTCCCTCCACCTCCGACACATATATCCTCTTGGTCAATCTTTCCTTACTCATTCTCTCAATGTGCCCAAACCATTTCAAAACACCCTCTTCTGCACTCTCAACCACGCTCTTCTTATTTCCACACATCTCTCTTACCCTACATTACTTACTCAATCAAACCACCTCACACCACATATTGTCCTCAGACATCTCATTTCCAGCACATCCACCCTCCTGCGCACTACTACATCCATAGCCCACTCCTCGCAACCATAAAACATTGTTGGAACCACTATTCTTTCAAACATAGCCATTTTTGCTTTCGGAGATAATGTTCTCCACTTCCATACATTCTTCAAGGCTCCCAGGATTTTTGCCCCCTCCCCCACCCTATGATTCACTTCTATTTCCATGGTTCCATCCGCTGCCAGATCCACTCCCAGATATCTAAAACATTTTACTTCTTCCAGTTTTTCTCTGTTCAAACTTACCTCCCAATTGACTTGACCCTCAACCCGACTGTATCTAATAACCTTGCTCTTATTCACATTTACTCTTAACTTTCTTCCTTCACACACTTTACCAAACTCAGCCACCATCTTCTGCAGTTTCTCACATGAATCAGCCACCAGCGCTGTATCATCAGCGAACAACAACTGGATAACTTCACAAGCTCTCTCATCCCCAACAGACTGCATACTTGCCCCTCTTTCGAAAACTCTTGCATTCACCTCCCTAACAACCCCATCCATAAACAAATTTAACAACCATGGAGACATCACACACCCCTGCCGCAAACCTACATTCACTGAGAACCAATCACTTTCCTCTCTTCCTACACGTACACATGCCTTACATCCTCGATAAAAACTTTTCACTTCTTCTAACAACTTTCCTTCAACACCATATATTCTTAGTACCTTCCACAGAGCATCTCTATCAACTCTATCATATGCCTTCTCCAGATCCATAAATGCTACATACAAATCCATTTGCTTTTCTAAGTATTTCTCACATAGATTCTTCAAAGCAAACAACTGATCCACACATCCCCTACCACTTCTGACACCACACTGCTCTTCCCCAATCTGATGCTCTATACATGCCTTCACCCTCTCAATCAATACCCTCCCATATAATTTACCAGGAATACTCAAGAAATTTATACATCTGTAATTTGAGCACTTACTCTTATCCCCTTTGCCTATTTACAATGGCACTATGCAAGCATTCCGCCAATCCTCAGGCACCTCACCATGAATTCTACATATATTAAATAACCTTACCAACCAGTCAACAAAACAGTCACCCCATTCTTTAATAAATTCCACTGCAAAACCATCCAAGCCTTGCCTTGCCGGCTTTCATCTTCCGCAAAGCTTTTAATACCTCTTCTCTGTTTACGAAATCATTTTCCCTAACCCTCTCACTTTGCACACCACCTCGACCAAAACACCCTATATCTTCCACTGTATCATCAAACACATTCAACAAACCTTCAAAATACTGACTCCATCTCCTTCTCACATCACCACTACTTGTTATCACCTCCCCATTAGCCCCCTTCACTGAAGTTCCCATTTGCTCCCTTGTCTTACGCACTTTATTTACCTCCTTCCAGAACATCTTTTTATTCTCCCTAAAATTTAATGATACTCTTTCACCCCAACTCTCATTTGCCCTCTTTTTCACCTCTTGCACCTTTCTCTTGACCTCCTGTCTTTTTTTTTATACATCTCCCACTCATTTGCATTTTTTCCCTGCAAAAATCGTCCAAATGCCTCTCTCTTCTCTTTCACTAATAATCTTACTTCTTCATCCCACCACTCACTACCCTATCTAATCAACCCACCTCCCACGTTTCTCATGCCACAAGCATCTTTTGTGCAAGCCTTCACTGCTTCCCTAAATACATCCCATTCTTCCCCCACTCCCCTTACCTCCTTTGTTCTCACCTTTCTCCATTCTGTACTCAGTCTCTCCTGGTACTTCCTTGCACAAGTCTCCTTCCCAGGCTCACTTACTCTCACCACCCTCTTCCTCCCAACATTCTCTCTTCTTTTGTGAAAACCCATATATGAGTCCACTGGTAAAATGAAGCATGATAATTTGCCAAGTGCACTTTCGTGTAATAATCAAATCATCAGGGGAAACAGAAGAGAGAAATATAACCGTAAGTTGATATACATCGAAGAGACGAAGCTGGGATGCCATTTGGTAAACATGCTGTTGTCCAAGATAGACAACGAGAGTTCCTAAAGTTATCATTTTAAAAATTCCATCAGCGATAAAGTTATCTAGTTCTTATAGGCCATCACTAATATTAAGATTATAATTCTTTGTGTATTGAATAATAGATAATTCAATGATATTTCTCATGGTTTTAGAGTTAAAGTTAATAACTGAGATGGCATTACTCCAGTCAATAGAATGATCATAGTTTTTAACGTGATTAGACAAGGTATTTGATTCTTGTCCCGTTCTTATACTATATATATGTTGCTTAAGTTTAACAGGAAGACCCCTTACCACTCTGCCCAGCATAAAACTTATCACAATTTTTACGTAGAACTTTATGGATGCATCAAGGAGAATTTTCTGGTGAATTCCTGATTAAGATATACTTTAAAGTACTATTGTTGCTGACGTTAACATTCAAATTAAAGGATTTAAGCAACATCGGAATTAATGTAAACTTTTTTATAAAGGGAGAACTAAAAGATTCTTGGTGTCAATGGGATGTTTGGGCTAAACTCTATTACATCAATTCTTTGCTACCTTAAGGGATTTATCAATGAAATATCTAGGGTATTTTAGCTTAGATGCAATAGAATATATTTTCTTACAGTCATTATCAATAAACTCTGGACTGCAAATGCGTAATGCCCTAAGAAACATAGATTGAAATATTGAAAATTTAACTCTGTCATGTTGAGATGAGTAATAATGTATATATGAGCATACATTGGTAGGTTTCCGGTATATGCTAAACTTAAACTTGCTTCCTTGGCTATGGAACATGCAATCTAAAGATGGTAACATACCATTATTAATAAATTATTATTATAAGTTATCATTATATATTATTATTATAAATCATAAAGTATTATTAAAAATCATTATAATTATAAATAATTAATAAATTTGATGGAAGGTACTATATTGTTAAGTAAAGGGAAAAATATTTGTAAATTTTCATTTGTTGGCCAAACAAAGAACATCATCTATATACCTAAACCAAATTGCATTACAAGATAAGATATCCTTTAGTAATTTTGTTTCAAAAAATTTCATATCAAGATTACTTAGCAGAGGTGAAAGAGGGTTACCCAATGCCATACGAAATTGTTGAGCATAATAATCTCCATTAAATTGATAAACACTGCCGTTTATACAAAATTATATCAGTTCAGTGAAACGAGGCTTTGAAACAGGTAAATGAATATTATCCAAGACATCAAATAAAAATTGACTGGTTGGTAAGGTTATTTAATGTATGTATGACTCATGGTGAGGTGCCTGAGGATTGGCGGAATGCGTGCATAGTGCCATTGTACAAAGGCAAAGGGGATAAGAGTGAGTGCTCAAATTACAGAGGTATAAGTTTGTTGAGTATTCCTGGTAAATTATATGGGAGGGTATTGATTGAGAGGGTGAAGGCATGTACAGAGCATCAGATTGGGGAAGAGCAGTGTGGTTTCAGAAGTGGTAGAGGATGTGTGGATCAGGTGTTTGCTTTGAAGAATGTATGTGAGAAATACTTAGAAAAGCAAATGGATTTGTATGTAGCATTTATGGATCTGGAGAAGGCATATGATAGAGTTGATAAAGATGCTCTGTGGAAGGTATTAAGAATATATGGTGTGGGAGGCAAGTTGTTAGAAGCAGTGAAAAGTTTTTATCGAGGATGCAAGGCGTGTGTACGTGTAGGAAGAGAGGAAAGTGATTGGTTCTCAGTAAATGTAGGTTTGCGGCAGGGGTGTGTGATGTCTCCATGGGTGTTTAATTTGTTTGTGGATTCGGTTGTTAGGGAGGTGAATGCAAGAGTTTTGGAAAGAGGGGCAAGTATGAAGTCTGTTGGGGATGAGAGAGCTTGGGAAGTGAGTCAGTTGTTGTTCGCTGATGATACAGCGCTGGTGGCTGATTCATGTGAGAAACTGCAGAAGCTGGTGACTGAGTTTGGTAAAGTGTGTGAAAGAAGAAAGTTAAGAGTAAATGTGAATAAGAGCAAGGTTATTAGGTACAGTAGGGTTGAGGGTCAAGTCAATTGGGAGGTAAGTTTGAATGGAGAAAAACTGGAGGAAGTAAAGTGTTTTAGATATCTGGGAGTGGATCTGGCAGCGGATGGAACCATGGAAGCGGAAGTGGATCATAGGGTTGGGGAGGGGGCGAAAATTCTGGGAGCCTTGAAGAATGTGTGGAAGTCGAGAACATTATCTCGGAAAACAAAAATGGGTATGTTTGAAGGAATAGTGGTTCCAACAAAGTTGTATGGTTGCGAGGCGTGGGCTATGGATAGAGTTGTGCGCAGGAGGATGGATGTGCTGGAAATGAGATGTTTGCGGACAATGTGTGGTGTGAGGTGATTTGATCGAGTAAGTAACGTAAGGGTAAGAGAGATATGTGGAAATAAAAAGAACGTGGTTGAGAGAGCAGAAGAGGGTGTTTTGAAATGGTTTGGGCACATGGAGAGAATGAGTGAGGAAAGATTGACCAAGAGGATATATGTGTCGGAGGTGGAGGGAACGAGAAGTGGGAGACCAAATTGGAGGTGGAAAGATGGAGTGAAAAAGATTTTGTGTGATCGGGGCCTGAACATGCAGGAGGGTGAAAGGAGGGCAAGGAATAGAGTGAATTGGATCGATGTGGTATACCGGGGTTGACGTGCTGTCAGTGGATTGAATCAGGGCATGTGAGCGTCTTGGGTAAACCATGGAAAGCTGTGTAGGTATGTATATTTGCGTGTGTGGACGTATGTATATACATGTGTATGTTGGTGGGTGGGCCATTTCTTTCGTCTGTTTCCTTGCGCCAACTCGAAAACGCGGGAGACAGCGACAAAGCAAGAAAAAAAAAAAAAAAATATATATATATATATATATATATATATATATATATATATATATATATATATATATATATATATATATATATATATATATATATATATATATATATGTATATACATATATCATCCATGGGGATAGGGGAAAAAGAATACTTCCCTCGCATTTCTAGCGTGTCGTACAAGGCGACTAAAGGGGATAGGAGCGGGGGCCTAGAAACCCTCCCCTCCTATTATTTCAACTCTCTAAAAGGTGGAAACAGAAGAAGGAGTCACGCGGGGAGTGCTCATCCTACTCGAAGGCTCAGACTTGGGTGTCTAAATGTGTGTGGATGTAACCAAGATGAGAAAAAAGGAGAGATAGATAGTATGTTTGGGGAAAGGAGCCTGGACGTTTTGGCTCTGAGTGAAACGAAGCTCAAGGGTAAAGAGGAAGAGTGGTTTGGGAATGTCTTGGAAGTAAAGTCAGGGGTTAGTGAGAGGACAAGAGCAAAGGAAGGAGTAGCACTACTCCTGAAACAGGGGTGGTGGGAGAATGTGATAGATTGTACGAAAGTAAACTCCAGATTGATATGGGTAAAACTGAAAGTGGATAGAGAGAGATGGGTGATTTTTGGTGCATATGTACTTGGGTATAAAAAGAAAGATCATGAGAGGCAAGTGTTTTGGGAGCAGTCGAGTGAGTGTGTTAGTAGGTTTGATGGACGAGACCGGGTTATAGTGATGGGTAATTTGAATGCAAAGGTGAGTAATGTGGCAGTTGAAGGAATAATTGGTGTACATGGGGTGTTCAGTGCTGTAAATGGAAATGGTGAAGAGCTTTTAGATTTATGTGCTGAAAAAGGACTGGTGATTGGGAATACCTGGTTTAAAAAGAGGTATATACATAAGTATACATATGTAAGTAGGAGAGATGAACAGAGATCGTTATTGGATTACGTGTTAAATGATAGGCGCGCAAAAGAGAGACTTCTGGATGTCAATGTGCTGAGAGGTGCAACTGGAGTGATGTCTGATCATTATCTTGTGGAGGAGAAGGTGAAGATTTCTAGAGGTTTTCAGAAAGAGAGAATGTTGGGGTAAAGAGAGTGGTGGGAGTGAGTGAGCTTGGAAGGAGAGTTGTGTGAGGAAGTATCAGGAGAGACTCAGTACAAAAAGAAAAAAGGTGAGAACAAAGGACGTAAGGGGAGTGGGGGAGGAATGGGATGTATTTAGGGAAGCAGTTATGGCTTGCGCAAAAGATGCTTGTGGCATGGGAAGCGTGAGAGGTAGGCAGATTAAAAAGGGTAATGAGCGGTGGGATGAAGAAGTAAGATTATTATTGAAAGAGGAGAGGGAGGCATTTGGACGATTTTCGCAGGGAAATAATGCAAATGAGTGGGAGATGTACAAAAGAAAGAGACAGGAGGTTAAGAGAAAGGTGCAAGAGGTGACAAAGAGGGCAAATGAGAGTTCAGTTCAGAGAGTATTCATTAAATTTTGGGAGAATAAAAAGAAATTTTGGAAGCAGATAAATAAAGTGCGAAAGAGAAGGGAAGAAATGGGAACATCAGTGAAGGGGGCTATTGGGGAGGTGATAACAACTAGTGCTGATGTGAGAAGATGGAGTGAGTATTTTAAAGGTTTGTTGAATGTGTTTGATGATAGAGTGGCAGATATAGGGTGTTTTGGTCCAGGTGGAGTGCAAAGTGAGAGGGCTGGGGAGAATGATTTGGTAAACAGAGAAGAGGTAGTTAAAGCTTTGAGGAAGATGAAAGGCGGCAAGGCAGTGTGTTCCGATGGTATTGCAGTGGTATTTATTAAAAAAGGGGTGACACTATTGGTGACTGGTTGGTAAGGTTATTTAATGTATGAATGACTCATGGTGAGGTGCATGAAGATTGGCGGAATGTTTGCATAGTGCCAATATACAAAGGCAAAGGGGATAAAAGTGAGTGCTCAAATTACAGATGTATAAGTTTATTGAGTAATCCTGGGAAATTAGATGGGAGGATATTGATTGAGAGGGTGAAGGCATATACAGAGCATCAGATTGGGGAAGAGTAGTGTGGTTTCAGAAGTGGTAGAGGATGTATGGATCAGGTGTTTACTGTAAAGAAAATATATATGATAAATACTTAAAAAAGCAAATGGATCTGAATGTGGCATTTGTGGATCTGGAGGAAGCATATGATAGAGTTGATTGAGATGCTCTGTGGAAGGTATTAAGAATATATGGTGTGTGAGGCAAGATTTTAGAAGCAGTGAAACGTTTTTATCGAGGATGTAAGGCATGTGTAGGTGTAGGAAGAGAGGAAATGATTTGTTCTCAGTGAGAGTTGGTTTGCTGGAGGGGTGTGTGATGTCTCCATGGTTGGTTAATTTGTTTGTGGATGGGGTTATTAGGGAGGTGAATGCTAGAATTTTGGAGAGAGGGGCATGTATGCAGTCTATTGTGGATGAGAGTGCTTGGGACGGGAGTCAATTGATGTTCGCTGATGATACAGCGCTGGTGGCTGATTCGTGTGAGAAGCTGGATAAGCTGGTGAATGAATTTGTTAAAGTGTGTGAAAGAAGAAAGCTGAGAGTAAATGTGAATAAGAGGAAGGTTATTAGGTACATTGGGTTGATGGACAAGTCAATTGGAAAGTTAGTTTGTGTGATCGGGGCCTGAACATGCAGGAGGGTGAAATTAGGGCAAGGAATAGAGTGAATTGGATCGATGTGGTATACCAGGATTGACGTGCTGTCAGTGGATTGAATCAGGGCATGTGAAGCGTCTGGGGTAAACCATGGAAAGCTGTGTAGGTATGTATATTTGCGCGTGTGGACGTATGTATATACATGTGTACGGGGGTGGGTTGGGCCATTCCTTTCGTCTGTTTCCTTGCGCTACCTCGCAAACGCTGGAGACAGCAACAAAGCAAAAAAAAAAAAAAAAAATATATAACTATATATATATATATATATATATATATATATATATATATATATATATATATATATATATATATATATATATATATATATATATATATATATATATATATATATATATATATATATATATAAATATATATATATATATATATATATATATATATATATATATATATATATATATATATATATATATATATATATACATATATATATATATATACATATATATATATATACATATATATCTTTCTTTCATACTATTTGCCATTTCCCGGGATAGCGAGGTAGCGTTAAGAACAGAGGACTGGGTCTTTGAGGGAATATCCTCACCTGGCCCTCTTCTCTGTTCCTTCTTTTGGAAAAAGAAAAAAAAAAAAAAAAATATATGACTGGTTGGTAAGGTTATTTAATGTATGTATGACTCATGGTGAGGTGCCTGAGGATTGGCGGAATGCGTGCATAGTGCCATTGTACAAAGGCAAAGGGGATAAGAGTGAGTGCTCAAATTACAGAGGTATAAGTTTGTTGAGTATTCCTGGTAAATTATATGGGAGGGTATTGATTGAGAGGGTGAAGGCATGTACAGAGCATCAGATTGGGGAAGAGCAGTGTGGTTTCAGAAGTGGTAGAGGATGTGTGGATCAGGTGTTTGCTTTGAAGAATGTATGTGAGAAATACTTAGAAAAGCAAATGGATTTGTATGTAGCATTTATGGATCTGGAGAAGGCATATGATAGAGTTGATAGAGATGCTCTGTGGAAGGTATTAAGAATATTTGGTGTGGGAGGCAAGTTGTTAGAAGCAGTGAAAAGTTTTTATCGAGGATGTAAGGCATGTGTACGTGTAGGAAGAGAGGAAAGTGATTGGTTCTCAGTGAATGTAGGTTTGCGGCAGGGGTGTGTGATGTCTCCATGGTTGTTTAATTTGTTTATGGATGGGGTTGTTAGGGAGGTAAATGCAAGAGTCTTGGAAAGAGGGGCAAGTATGAAGTCTGTTGGGGATGAGAGAGCTTGGGAAGTGAGTCAGTTGTTGTTCGCTGATGATACAGCGCTGGTGGCGGATTCATGTGAGAAACTGCAGAAGCTGGTGACGGAGTTTGGTAAAGTGTGTGGAAGAAGAAAGTTAAGAGTAAATGTGAATAAGAGCAAGGTTATTAGTTACAGTAGGGCTGAGGGTCAAGTCAATTGGGAGGTGAGTTTGAATGGTGAAAAACTGGAGGAAGTGAAGTGTTTTAGATATCTGGGAGTGGATCTGTCAGCGGATGGAACCATGGAAGCGGAAGTGGATCATAGGGTGGGGGAGGGGGCGAAAATTTTGGGAGCCTTGAAAAATGTGTGGAAGTCGAGAACATTATCCCGGAAAGCAAAAATGGGTATGTTTGAAGGAATAGTAGTTCCAACAATGTTGTATGGTTGCGAGGCGTGGGCTATGGATAGAGTTGTGCGCAGGAGGATGGATGTGCTGGAAATGAGATGTTTGAGGACAATGTGTGGTGTGAGGTGGTTTGATCGAGTAAGTAACGTAAGGGTAAGAGAGAGGTGTGGAAATAAAAAGAGCGTGGTTGAGAGAGCAGAAGAGAGTGTTTTAAAATGGTTTGGGCACATGGAGAGAATGAGTGAGGAAAGATTGACCAAGAGGATATATGTGTCGGAGGTGGAGGGAACGAGGAGAAGAGGGAGACCAAATTGGAGGTGGAAAGATGGAGTGAAAAAGATTTTGTGTGATCGGGGCCTGAACATGCAGGAGGGTGAAAGGAGGGCAAGGAATAGAGTGAATTGGAGCGATGTGGTATACAGGGGTTGACGTGCTGTCAGTGGATTGAATCAAGGCATGTGAAGCGTCCGGGGTAAACCATGGAAAGCTGTGTAGGTATGTATATTTGTGTGTGTGGACGTGTGTATGTACATGTGTATGGGGGGGGTTGGGCCATTTCTTTCGTCTGTTTCCTTGCGCTACCTCGCAATACGCGGGAGACAGCGACAAACTATAAAAAAAAAAAAAAAAAAAAATATATATATATATATATATATATATATATATATTTATATATACATATATATATATATATATATATATATATATATATATATATATATATATATATATATATATATATATATATATATATATATATATATATATATATATATATATATTTATATATATATATATATATATATATATATATATATATATATATATATATATATATATATATATATATATATATATATATATATATATATATATATATATATATAAATATATATATATATATATATATATATATATATATATATATATATATATATATATATATATATATATATATATATATATATATATATATATATATATATATATATATATATATATATATATATATATATATATATATATATATATATATATATATATATATTTATATATTTCCTCGCGCACATGAGAAGGGAGGGGGTTGTTACTCCATATGTAGCGGGGTGGCGATTGGAATAAATAAAGACAGACAGAATGAGTTATGTACATGTTTATATACGTTTATGTTTGTGTGTATATATATATGTGTACATTGAGTTGTATGGGTATGTATATTTGCGTGTGTGGACGTGTATGTATATACATGTGTATATGGGTGGGTTGGGCCATTCTTTCGTCTGTTTCCTTGCGCTACCTCGCTAACGCGGGAGACAGCGACAAAGCAAAATAAATAATATGAATAGATAGTATTAATTATGTACGTGTTTATATATGTATATATATATATATATATATATATATATATATATATATATATATATATATATATATATATATATATATATATATATATATATATATATATATATATATACATATATATATATATATATATATATATATATATATATATATATATATATATATACATATATATATATATATATATATATATATATATATATATATATATATATGTATATATATATATATATATATATATATATATATATATATATATATATATATATATATATATATATATATATATATATATATATATATATATATATATATATATATATATATATATATATATATATATATATTTATGTATGTATACGTTGAGATGTATAGGTATGGGTATGTGAGTGTGTGGACGTGTATATGGGTTTGTTTGCCCATTCTTTCTTCTGTTCCCTTGCGCTACCTCGCTAACGAGGTAAACAGCGACAGAGTATAGTACAATAAAATTCAATACATATATATTCGTACGAGTCCACTTGGAAAATCCCTTAGAAGCAGTTACATATGTATGGACTTATCAAGACACATAAACAGAATTTTCCAGAAAGACCTATAGTGGGTACAGTAGGGTCTATCACAAAAAATTGTCAAAAAGGTTAGTTTCTATATTAAGCCCTTTAGTGAGTAAGGTATCAAATTGTAATATCAAGAACAATGTATATTTAGTCAACAAGCTAAACAATATCAATGCTAATTTTGATTTCAATACTAGTTGCTTTGATATTTCCCCACTTTTCATTAAAGTTCCAGTTGATGACCTTTAAGAATATTTACTTGATGTCTTGGATGACATTTATTTACCTCTCTCAAAGTCTGTTTTAACTGAACTAATAAAATTGTGTATAAAAGACATTGTGTGGAGATTATGCTAAAAAATTTGGTATGGGAATCGGCAACCCTGTTTCACTTGTACTAAGTAATCTTTATATGGATTTTTTTGAAAAAAAAATTACTAAAGGATGTCTTACCTTCTAATGAAATTTAGTTTAGGTATGTAGATGATGTTCTTTGTGTTTGGCCAACAAATGAAAATTTACAAATATTTCTCCCCTTACCTGACAATTTAGTACCTTTCATCACATTTACTGTAGAAAATGAAAATAATGGTATGTTACCATTTTTAGATTGCATGATCCATAGACAAGGAAACAAGTTTAAGTTTAGCATATACGGAAAACCCACCAATGTATGTTTATATATCCATTATAACTCATCTCAAAATGACAGAGTTAAATTATCATCATTTCAATCTATATTCCTAAGGGCATTACGTATTTGCAGTCCAGAGTTTATTGATGGTGAGTTTGAGAAGATATATCCTATTGGATCTAAGTTAAAGTACCCTAGATCTTTCATTGATAAATCCCTTAAGTTAGCAAAGAAATCATTTTATAGAGTTGAGCCCAAACCTCACATTGACACTAAGAATCTTTTCATAATAATTTCACTTAACTTCCCAAGTTGCTTAAAAATCTTTAATGTAAATGCTGCCTTCAGCAATAATAGTACTATAAAGAATATCTTAATCAGTAATTCAAAAGGAAATTCACTTGGATACATCTATAAAGAGCCATGTGGAAATTGTGATAAATTTTATGTTGGGCAGACTTGTAAGGATCTTTCTGTTAGACATAAGTAACATGAATATTGTATAAGAACGGGACAAGAATCAAATGCCTTGTTTCATCACCGTTAAATCTATGATCATTGTATTGACTGCAGTAACGCCATCTCAGTTACTAACTCAACTCTATTACCACGAAAAGTATCATTGAATCTTATATCATTATATACGCAAAGAAATCTGAGAGTAAATTTAAATAAAAGAAAGGTTATTAGGTATAGTATGGTTGAGGGAAAAGACAATTGGGAGGTAGGTTTGAATGGAATAAAACTGGAGGAAGTGAAGTGTTTTAGATATCTGGGAGTGGATTTCGTAGCGAATGGAACCATAGAAGTGGAAGTGAGTCATAGGGAGGGGGAGGGGGCGAAAGTTCTGAGAGCGTTGAAAAATGTGTGGAAGACGAGAACATTATCTCGGAAAGCAAAAATGGGTATGTTTAAAGGAATAGTAGTTCCGAGAGATATATGGTTGCGAGGCGTGGGCTATAGATAGAGTTGTGCGGAGGGCGTATGTTTTGGAAATGTGATGTTTAAGACAATATGTGGTGTGAGGTGGTTTGATCGAGTAAGTAATGAAAGGGTAAGATAGATGTGTGGTAATGAAAAGAGTGTGGTTGAAAGAGCAGATGAGGGTGTTTTGAAATGGTTTGGTCACATTGAGAGAATGAGTGAGGAAAGATTGTCAAAGAGGATCTATGTGTCAGAGGTGGAGGGAACGAGGAGAAATGGCAGACCAAATTGGAGGTGGAAAGATGGACTGAACGGGATTTTGAGTGATCGGGGCCTGAACATGCAAGTGAATTAGAACGATGTGGTATACCGGGGTCGACGTGCTGTTAATGGATTGAAGCAGGGAATTTGAAGCGTCTGGGTAAACCACGGAAAGTTGTGTGGGGCCTGGATGTGGAAATGGAGCTGTGGTTTCGGTGCATTATACATGACAGCTAGAGACTGAGGGTGAACGAATGTGGCCTTTGTTGTCTTTTCTTAGTGCTACTTCGCGCACATGCTGGGGGAGGGAGTTCTCATTTCATATGTAGCGGGGTGGCGACGAGAATGATGAAGGGGAGGAAGAATACTTCCCATGAATTCCTCACGTGTCGTAGAAGGAGACTAAAGGGAACGGGGGCGGGGGGCCAGAAACCCTCCCCTCCTTGGATTTTAACTTTTTAAAAGTGAAAACAGAAGTATTCATGCGAGGAGTGCTCATCCTCCTCGAAGGCTCAGATTGGGGTGTCTAAATTTGTGTGGATGTAACCAAGATGAGAAAAAAGGAAAGATACGTAGTATCTTTGAGGAAAGGAACCTGGATGTTTTGGCTCTGAGTGAAACGAAGCTCAAGGGTAAAGGGGAAGAGTGGTTTGGGAATGTCTTGGGAGTAAAGTCAGGGGTTAGTGAGAGGACAAGAGCAAGGGAAGGAGTAGCGCTACTCCTGAAACAGGAGTGGTGGGAGTATGTGATAAAGTGTAAGAAAGTAAATTCTGGATTGATATGGGTAAAACTGAAAGTTGATGGAGAGAGATGGGTGATTGTTGGAGAATATGCACCTGGGCATGAGAAAAAAGATCATGAGCGGCAAGTGTTTTGGGAGCAGATGAATGAGTGTGTTAGTGGTTTTGATGCACGAGACCGGGTTATAGTGATGGGTGATTTGAATGCGAAGGTGAGTAATGTGGCAGTTGAGGGAATGATTGGTATACATGGGGTGTTCAGTGTTGTGAATGGAAATGGTGAAGAGCTTGTAGATTTGTCTACTGAAAAAGTACTGGTGATTGGGAATACCTGGTTTAAAAAGCGAGATATAATCAAGTATACGGATGTAAGTAGGAGAGATGGCCAGAGAGCGTTATTGGATTACGTGTTAATTGATAGGCGTGCGAAAGAGAGACTTTTGGATGTTAATGTGCTGAGAGGTGCAACTGGAGGGATGCCTGATCATTATCTTGTGGAGGCGAAGGTGAAGATTTGTAGGGGTTTTCAAAAAAGAAGAGAGATGTTGGGGTGAAGAGAGTGGTGAGAATGGGTGAGCTTGGGAAGGAGACTTGTCTGAGGACGTACCAGGAGAGACTGAGTACAGAATGGAAAAAGGTGAGAACAAAGGAGGTAAGGGGAGTGGGGGAGGAATGCGATGTATTTAGGGAAGCAGTGATGGCTTGTGCAAAAGATGCTTGTGGCATGAGAAGCGTGGGAGGTGGATTGATTAGAAAGGGTAGTGAGTGGTGGGATGAAGAAGTAAGATTGTTAGTGAAAGAGAAGGGAGAGGCATTTGGACGATTTTTGCTGGGGAAAAATACAAATGAGTGGGAGATGTGTAAAAGAAAGAGGCAGGAGGTCAAGAGAAAGGTGCAAGAGGTAAAAAGAGGGCAAATGAGAGTTGGGGTGAGAGAGTATCATTAAATTTTAGGGAGAATAAAATGATGTTTTGGAAGGAGGTAAATAAAGTGCGTAAGACAAGGGAGCAATTGGGAACCTCAGTGAACGGGGCTAATGGGGAGGCGATAACAAGTGGTGTTATGTGAGAAGGATATGGAGTGAGTATTTTGAAGGTTTGTTGAATGTATTTGATGATAGAGTGGCAGATATAGAGTGTTCTGGTCGAGGTTCTGTGCAAAGGGAGAGGGTTAGGGCAAATGATTTGGTAAACAGAGAAGAGGTAGTAAAAGCGCTGCGGAAGATGAAAGCCGGCAAGGCAGATGGTTTGGATGGTATTGCAGTGTAATTTATTTAAAAAGGGGGAAACTGTATTGTCAACTGATTGGTAAGGAAAAGACAACAAAGGCACCATTCGTTCACACTCACTCTCTAGCTGTCATGTAATAATGCACCGAAACCACAGCTCATTTCCACATCCAGGCCCCACAGAACTTTCCATGGTTTACCCCAGACGCTTCATATACCCTGGTTCAACCCACTGACAGCACGTCGACCACGGTATACCACATCGTTCCAATTCACTCTATTCCTTGAACGCCTTTCACCCTCCTGCATGTTCAGGCCCCGATCACTCAAAATCTTTTTCACTCCATCTTTCCACCTCCAATTTGGTCTCCCACTTCTCCTCGTTCCCTCCACCTCCGACACATATATCCTGTTGGTCAATCTTTCCTCACTCATTCTCTCCATGCGACCAAACCATTTCAAAACACCCTCTTCTGCTCTCTCAACCACGCTCTTTTTATTTCCGCACATCTCTCTTACCCTTACATTACTTACTCGATCAAACCACCTCACACCACATATTGCCCTCAAACATCTCATTTCCAGCACATCCACCCTCCTGCGCACAACTCTATCCATAGCCCACGCCTCGCAACCATACAACATTGTTGGAACCACTATTCCTTCAAACATGCCCATTTTTGCTTTCCGAGATAATGTTCTCGACTTCCACACATTCTTTAAGGCTTCCAGAATTTTCGCCCCCTCCCCCACCCTATGATTAACTTCCGCTTCCATGGTTCCATCGCTGCCAGATCCACTCCCAGATATCTAAAACACTTTACTTCCTGCAGTTTTTCTCCATTCAAACTTACCTCCCAATAGACTTAACCCTCAACCCTACCGTACCTAATAGCCTTGCTCTTATTCACAATTACCCCTAACTTTCTTCTTTCACACACTTTACCAAACTTAGTCACCAGCTTCTAAAGTTTCTCACATGAATCAGCCACCAGCATTGTATCATCAGCGAACAACAACTGACTCAATTCCCAAGCTCTGTCATCCACAACAGACTTCATACTTGCCCCTTTTCCAAAACTCTTGCATTCACCTCCCTAACAATCCCGTCCATAAACAAATTGAACAACTATGGAGACATCACACACACCTGCCGCAAACCTACATTCACTGAGAACCAATCACTTTCCTCTCTTCCTACACGTACACATGCCTTACATCCTCGATAAAAACTTTTCACTTCTTCTAACAACTTTCCTCCCACACCATATATTCTTAATATCTTCCACAGAGCATCTCTATCAACTCTATCATTTGCCTTCTCCAGATCCATAAATGCTACATACAAATCCATTTGCTTTTCTAAGTATTTCTCACATACATTCTTCAAAGCAAACACCTGTTCCACACATCCACTACCACTTCTGAAGCCACACTGCTCTACCCCAATCTGATGTTCTGTACATGCCTTCACCTTCTCAATCAATACACTCCCGTATAATTTACCAGAAATACTCAACAAACTTATACCTCTGTAATTTGAGCACTCACTCTTATCCTCTTTCCCTTTTTACAATGGCACTATGGAAGCATTCCGCCAAACCTCAGGCATCTCACCATGAATCATACATACATTAAATAATCTTACCAATCAGTTGACAATACAGTTTCCCCCTTTTTAAATAAATTACACTGCAATACCATCCAAACCGTCTGCCTTGCCGGCTTTCATCTTCCGCAGCGCTTTTACTACCTCCTCTCTGTTTACCAAATCATTTGCCCTAACACTCTCCCTTTGCACAGAACCTCGACCAGAACACTCTATATCTGCCACTCTATCATCAAATACATTCAACAAACCTTCAAAATACTCACTCCATATCCTTCTCACATACCCACTACTTGTTATCGCCTCCCCATTAGCTCCATTCACTGAGGTTCCCATTTGCTCCCTTGTCTTACGCACTTTATTTACCTCCTTCCAAAACATCATTTTATTCTCCCTAAAATTTAATGATACTCTCTCACCCCAACTCTCATTTGCCCTCTTTTTACCTCTTGCACCTTTCTCTTGACCTCCTGCCTCTTTCTTTTACACATCTCCCACTCATTTGTATTTTTCCCCAGCAAAAATCGTCCAAATGCCTCTCCCTTCTCTTTCACTAACAATCTTACTTCTTCATCCCACCACTCACTACCCTTTCTAATCAATCCACCTCCCACGCTTCTCATGCCACAAGCATCTTTTGCACAAGCCATCACTGCTTCCCTAAATACATCGCATTCCTCCCCCACTCCCCTTACCTCCTTTGTTCTCACCTTTTTCCATTCTGTACTCAGTCTCTCCTGGTACGTCCTCAGACAAGTCTCCTTCCCAAGCTCACCCATTCTCACCACTCTCTTCACCCCAACATCTCTCTTCTTTTTTGAAAACCCCTACAAATCTTCACCTTCGCCTCCACAAGATAATGATCAGGCATCCCTCCAGTTGCACCTCTCAGCACATTAACATCCAAAAGTCTCTCTTTCGCACGCCTATCAATTAACACGTAATCCAATAACGCTCTCTGGCCATCTCTCCTACTTACATTCGTATACTTGTATATATCTCGCTTTTTAAACCAGGTATTCCCAATCACCAGTACTTTTTCAGTAGACAAATCTACAAGCTCTTCACCATTTCCATTCACAACACTGAACACCCCATGTATACCAATTATTCCCTCAACTGCCACATTACTCACCTTCGCATTCAAATCACCCATCACTATAACCCGGTCTCGTGCATCAAAACCACTAACACACTCATTCATCTGCTCCCAAAACACTTGCCGCTCATGATCTTTTTTCTCATGCCCAGGTGCATATTCTCCAACAATCACCCATCTCTCTCCATCAACTTTCAGTTTTACCCATATCAATCCAGAATTTACTTTCTTACACTTTATCACATACTCCCACCACTACTGTTTCAGGAGTAGCGCTACTCCTTCCCTTGCTCTTGTCCTCTCACTAACCCCTGACTTTACTCCCAAGACATTCCCAAACCACTCTTCCCCTTTACCCTTGAGCTTCGTTTCACTCAGAGCCAAAACATCCAGGTTCCTTTCCTCAAAGATACTACGTATCTTTCCTTTTTTCTCATCTTGGTTACATCCACACAAATTTAGACACCCCAATCTGAGCCTTCGAGGAGGATGAGCACTCCTCGCATGAATACTTCTGTTTTCCCTTTTAAAAAGTTAAAATACAAGGAGGGGAGGGTTTCTGGCCCCCCGCCCCCGTTCCCTTTAGTCGCCCTCTACGACACTTGAGGAATTCATGGGAAGTATTCTTCCTCCCCTTCATCATTCTCGTCGCCACCCCGCTACATATGAAATGAGAACTCCCTCCCCCAGCATGTGCGCGAAGTAGCACTAAGAAAAGACAACAAAGGCCACATTCGTTCACCTTCAGTCTCTAGCTGTCATGTATAATGCACCGAAACCACAGCTCCATTTCCACATCCAGGCCCCACACAACTTTCCATGGTTTACCCAGACGCTTCAAATTCCCTGCTTCAATCCATTAACAGCACGTCGACCCCGGTATACCACATCGTTCTAATTCGCTTGCATGTTCAGGCCCCGATCACTCAAAATCCCGTTCAGTCCATCTTTCCACCTCCAATTTGGTCTCCCATTTCTCCTCGTTCCCTCCACCTCTGACACATAAATCCTCTTTGTCAATCTTTCCTCACTCATTCTCTCAATGTGACCAAACCATTTCAAAACACCCTCATCTGCTCTTTCAACCACACTCTTTTCATTACCACACATCTATCTTACCCTTTCATTACTTACTCGATCAAACCACCTCACACCACATATTGTCTTAAACATCACATTTCCAACACATACGCCCTCCGCACAACTCTATCTATAGCCCACGCCTCGCAACCATATACCTCTCGGAACTACTATTCCTTTAAACATACCCATTTTTGCTTTCCGAGATAATGTTCTCGTCTTCCACACATTTTTCAACGCTCTCAGAACCTTCGCCCCCTCCCCCTCCCTATGACTCACTTCCACTTCTATGTTTCCATTCGCTACGAAATCCACTCCCAGATATCTAAAACACTTCACTTCCTCCAGTTTTATTCCATTCAAACCTACCTCCCAATTGTCTTTTCCCTCAACCATACTATACCTTATAACCTTGCTTTTATTTAAATTTACTCTCAGATTTTTCTTTAACACACTTTACGAAATTCGGTCGCCAGTTTCTGCAGTTTCGTACCCGAATCAGCCACCAGCGCTGTATCATCAGTGAACAACTGCCTCACTTCCCAAGCACTCTCATGTACAAGAGACTGCATACTTGCCCCTCTCTCCAAAACTCTCGCATTTACTTCCCTAACAGCCCATTCATAAACTAATTAAACAACCATGGAGACATCACGCACCCCTGCCCCAAACCGACAATTATTGAGAACCAATCACTTTCCTCCCTTCCTTCTCGTACACATGCGATACATCCACGGTAAAAACTTTTCACTGCTTCTAACAACTTGCCTCCCACAGCATATATTCTTAATACCTTCCACAAAGTATCTCTGTCAACTCTATCATATGCCTTCTCCATATCCATAAATGCTACATACAAATCCATTTGCCATTCTAAGTATTTCTCACATACATTCTTCAAAGCAAACACCTGAACCACACATCCTTTACCATTTCTGAAACCACAATGCTCTACCCTAATCTTATGCTCTGTACATGCCTTCACCCTTGCAATCACTACCCTCCCATATAATTTCCCAGGAATGCTCAAGAAACTTATACCTCTGTAATTTGAACACTCACCTTTATCCCCTTTGTCATTGTACAATGGCACTATGCAAGTATTCCGCCAATCCTCAGGCACCTCACGATGAGTCATACATACATTAAATAATCTTACCTACCTGTTAATAACACAGGCACCACCTTTTTTTCTATAAATTCTACTGCAGTATCATCCAAACCCGCTGCCTTGCCGGCTTTCATCTTCTGCAAAGCTTTTACTACCTCTTCTCTGTTTACTAAAATATTCTCCCTAAGCCTCTCACTTTGCACACCACCTTGACCAAAACACCCAATATCTGCCACTGTATCATCACACATATTCAACAAATCTTCAAAATACTCACTCCATCTCCTCACATCACCACGACCTCATTAGCCTCCTTCACTGACGTTCCCATTTGTTCCCTTGTCTTACGCACTTTAATTAAATCCTTCCAAAACATCTTTTAATTCTCCCTAAAATTTAATGATACTCTCTCACCCAACTCTCATTTCCTCTTCTTCTCACTTCTTCCGCCTTTCTCATGAACTCCTGCCTCTTTCCCTTTATATATCTATCACTCATTTGTATTATTCCCCTGCAAAAGTCGTCCAAATACCAAATGCCTATATATATATATATATATATATATATATATATTTTTTTTTTTTTATACTTTGTCGCTGTCTCCCGCGTTTGCGAGGTAGCGCAAGGAAACAGACGAAAGAAATGGCCCAACCCCACCCATACTCATGTACATACACACGTCCACACACGCAAATATACATACCTACACAGCTTTCCATGGTTTACCCCGGACGCTTCACATGCCTTGATTCAATCCACTGACAGCACGTCAACCCCTGTATACCACATCGCTCCAATTCACTCTATTCCTTGCCCTCCTTTCACCCTCCTGCATGTTCAGGCCCCGATCACACAAAATCCTTTTCACTCCATCTTTCCACCTCCAATTTGGTCTCCCTCTTCTCCTCGTTCCCTCCACCTCCGACACATATATCCTCTTGGTCAATCTTTCCTCACTCATTCTCTCCATGTGCCCAAACCATTTCAAAACACCCTCTTCTGCTCTCTCAACCACGCTCTTTTTATTTCCACACATCTCTCTTACCTTTACGTTACTTACTCGATCAAACCACCTCACACCACACATTGTCCTCAAACATCTCATTTCCAGCACATCCATCCTCCTGCGCACAACTCTATCCATAGCCCACGCCTCGCAACCATACAACATTGTTGGAACCACTATTCCTTCAAACATACCCATTTTTGCTTTCCGGGATAATGTTCTCGACTTCCACACATTTTTCAAGGCTCCCAAAATTTTCGCCCCCTCCCCCACCCTATGATCCACTTCCGCTTCCATGGTTCCATCCGCTGACAGATCCACTCCCAGATATCTAAAACACTTCACTTCCTCCAGTTTTTCTCCATTCAAACTCACCTCCCAATTGACTTGACCCTCAACCCTACTGTACCTAATAACATTGCTCTTATTCACATTTACTCTTAACTTTCTTCTTCCACACAATTTACCAAACTCCGTCACCAGCTTCTGCAGTTTCTCACATAAATCCGCCACCAGCGCTGTATCATCAGCGAACAACAACTGACTCACTTCCCAAGCTCTCTCATCCCCAACAGACTTCATACTTGCCCCTCTTTCCAAGACTCCTGCATTTACCTCCCTAACAACCCCATCCATAAACAAATTAAACAACCATGGAGACATCACACACCCCTGCCGTAAACCTACATTCACTGAGAACCAATCACTTTCCTCTCTTCCTACACTTACACATGCCTTACATCCTCGATAAAAACTTTTCACTGCTTCTAACAACTTGCCTCCCACACCATATATTCTTAATACCTTCCACAGAGCATCTCTATCAACTCTATCATATGCCTTCTCCAGATCCATTAATGCTACATACAAATCCATTTGCTTTTCTAAGTATTTCTCACATACATTCTTCAAAGCAAACACCTGATCCACACATCCTCTACCACTTCTGAAACCACACTGCTCTTCCCCAATCTGATGCTCTGTACATGCCTTCACCCTCTCAATCAATACCCTCCCATGTAATTTACCATATATATATATGAAATGAAATGAAAAAATGAGTGTCACATACTGGTTCAACCTCTGGCTATGGAAAGGAAATGTTTAATTTATTTACACAAACGTCAATAGTAGTTCTCATCAATTTAACCACTGTATCAATAAGCTTCAATGTCTAAGCTACATTTTTTCCAATTTCACTATTTTTCATTTCATTTCAAGCTAGAAGTTTCAGTTTTCTAAATTGTTTCTTACATTTTTTCACATGTATATATATGTATGTGTGTGTGTGTGTATATGTGCGTGGGTGTGTGTATGTGGGTGTATGTGTATATTTCTTTTTTTTCATACTATTCGCTATTTCCCGCGATAGCGAGGTAGCGTTAAGAACAGAGGACTGGGCCTTTGAGGGAATATCCTTACCTGGCCCTCTTCTCTGTTCCTTCTTTTGGAAAATTAAAAAAAAAAAAAAAAGAAAAAAAAAATGATTGGGGAGGCTTTCCAGCCCCCCGCTCCCTTCCCTTTTAGTCGCCTTCTACGACAAGCAGGGAATACGTGGGAAGTATTCTTTCTCCCCTATCCCCAGGGATAATGTGTATATATATATGTATATTATCCCTGGGGATAGGGGTGAAAGAATACTTCCCACGCATTCCTCGCGTGTCGTAGAAAGCGACTAGAGGGGACGGGAGCGGGGGGCCAGAAATCCTCCCCTCCTTGTATTTTTTTTAACTTTCTAAAATGGGAAACAGAGAAAAGGAGTCACGCGGGGAGTGCTCATCCTCCTCGAAGGCACAGATTGGGGTGCCTAAATGTGTGTGGATGTAACCAAGATGTGAAAAAAGGAGAGATAGGTAGTATGTTTGAGGAAAGGAACCTGGATGTTTTGGCTCTGAGTGAAACGAAGCTCAAGGGTAAAGGGCAAGAGTGGTTTGGGAATGTCTTGGGAGTAAAGTCAGTGGTTAGTGAGAGGACAAGAGCAAGGGAAGGAGTAGCAGTACTCCTGAAACATGAGTTGTGGAAGTATGTGATAGAATGTAAGAAAGTAAATTCTCGATTAATATGGGTAAAACTGAAAGTTGATGGAGAGAGATGGGTGATTATTGGTGCATATGCACCTGGGCATGAGAAGAAAGATCATGAGAGGCAAGTGTTTTGGGAGCAGCTGAATGAGTGTGTTAGTGGTTTTGATGCACGAGACCGGGTTATAGTGTTGGGTGATTTGAATGCAAAGGTGAGTAATGTGGCAGTTGAGGGAATAATTGGTATACATGGGGTGTTCAGTGTTGTAAATGGAAATGGTGAGAGCTTGTAGATTTATGTGCTGAAAAAGGACTGGTGATTGGGAATACCTGGTTTAAAAAGCGAGATATACATAAGTATACTTATGTAAGTAGGAGAGATGGCCAGAGAGCGTTATTGGATTACGTGTTAATTGACAGGCGCGCGAAAGAGAGACTTTTGGATGTTAATGTGCTGAGAGGTGCAACTGGAGGGATGTCTGATCATTATCTTGTGGAGGCTAAGGTGAAGATTTGTATGGGTTTTCAGAAAAGAAGAGTGAATGTTGGGGTGAAGAGGGTGGTGAGAGTAAGTGAGCTTGGGAAGGAGACTTGTGTGAGGAAGTACCAGGAGAGACTGAGTACAGAATGGAAAAAGGTGAGAACAACGGAAGTAAGGGGAGTGGGGGAGGAATGGGATGTATTTAGGGAATCAGTGATGGATTGCGCAAAAGATGCTTCTGGCATGAGGGAGAGTGGGAGGTGGGTTGATTAGAAAGGGTAGTGAGTGGTGGGATGAAGAAGTAAGAGTATTAGTGAAAGAGAAGAGAGAGGCATTTGGACGATTTTTGCAGGGAAAAAATGAAATTGAGTGGGAGATGTATAAAAGAAAGAGACAGGAGGTCAAGAGAAAGGTGCAAGAGGTGAAAAAAGGGCAAATGAGAGTTGGGGTGAGAGTGTATCATTAAATTTTAGGGAGAATAGAAAGATGTTGTGGAAGGAGGTAAATAAAGTGCGTAAGACAAGGGAGCAAATGGGAACTTCAGAGAAGGGCGGAAATGGGGAGGTGATAACAAGTAGTGGTGATGTGAGAAGGAGATGGAGTGAGTATTTTGAAGGTTGGTTGAATGTGTTTGATGATAGAGTGTCAGATATAGGGTGTTTTGGTCGAGGTGGTGTGCAAAGTGCGAGGGTTAGGGAAAATGAGTTGGTAAACAGAGAAGAGGTAGTAAAAGCTTTGCGGAAGATGAAAGCCGGCAAAGGCAGCAGGTTTGGATGGTATTGCAGTGGAATTTATTAAAAAAGGGGGTGACTGTATTGTTGACTGGTTGGTAAGGTTATTTAATGTATGTATGACTCATGGTGAGGTGCCTGAGGATTGGCGGAATGCGTGCATAGTGCCATTGTACAAAGGCAAAGGGGATAAGAGTGAGTGCTCAAATTACAGAGGTATAAGTTTGTTGAGTATTCCTGGCAAATTATATGGGAGGGTATTGATTGAGAGGGTGAAGGCATGTACAGAGCATCAGATTGGGGAAGAGCAGTGTGGTTTCAGAAGTGGTAGAGGATGTGTGGATGAGGTGTTTGCTTTGAAGAATGTATGTGAGAAATACTTAGAAAAGCAAATGGATTTGTATGTAGCATTTATGGATCTGGAGAAGGCATATGATAGAGTTGATAGAGATGCTCTGTGGAAGGTATTAAGAATATATGGTGTGGGAGGCAAGTTGTTAGAAGCAGTGAAAAGTTTTTATCGAGGATGTAAGGCATGTGTACGTGTAGGAAGAGAGGAAAGTGATTGGTTCTCAGTGAATGTAGGTTTGCGGCAGGGGTGTGTGATGTCTCCATGGTTGTTTAATTTGTTTATGGATGGGGTTGTTAGGGAGGTGAATGCAAGAGTTTTGGAAAGAGGGGCAAGTATGAAGTCTGTTGGGGATGAGAGAGCTTGGGAAGTGAGTCAGTTGTTGTTCGCTGATGATACAGCGCTGGTGGCTGATTCATGTGAGAAACTGCAGAAGCTGGTGACTGAGTTTGGTAAAGTGTGTGAAAGAAGAAAGTTAAGAGTAAATGTGAATAAGAGCAAGGTTATTAGGTACAGTAGGGTTGAGGGCTCAATTCAATTGGGAGGTGAGTTTGAATGGAGAAAAACTGGAGGAAGTGAAGTGTTTTAGATATCTGGGAGTGGATCTGGCAGCGGATGGAACCATGGAAGCGGAAGTGGATCATAGGGTTTGGTACGGGGCGAAAATTCTGGGAGCCTTGAAGAATGTGTGGAAGTCGAGAACATTATCTCGGAAAGCAAAAATGTGTATGTTTGAAGGAATAGTGGTTCCAACAATGTTGTATGGTTGCGAGGCGTGGACTATGGATAGAGTTGTGCGCAGGAGGATGGATGTGCTGGAAATGAGATGTTTGAGGACAATGTGTGGTGTGAGGTGGTTTGATCGAGTAAGTAACGTAAGGGTAAGAGAGATGTGTGGAATTAAAAAGAGCGTGGTTGAGAGAGCAGAAGAGGGTGTTTTGAAATGGTTTGGTCACATGGAGAGAATGAGTGAGGAAAGATTGACCAAGAGGATATATGTGTCGGAGGTGGAGGGGAACGAGGAGAAGAGGGAGACCAAATTGGAGGTGGAAAGATGGAGTGAAAAAGATTTTGTGTGATCGGGGCCTGAACATGCAGGAGGGTGAAAGGAGGGCAAAGAATAGAGTGAATTGGATATCTAAAACACTTCACTTCCTCCAGTTTTTCTCCATTCAAACTCACCTCCCAATTGACTTGACCCTCAACCCTACTGTACCTAATAACCTTGCTCTTATTCACATTTACTCTTAACTTTCTTCTTCCACACACTTTACCAAACTCAGTCACCAGCTTCCGCAGTTTCTAACATGAATCAGCCACCAGCGCTGTATCATCAGCGAACAACAAGTGACTCACTTCCCAAGCTCTCTCATCTCCAACAGACTTCATACTTGCCCCTCTTTCCAACACTCTTGCATTTACGTCCCTAACAACCCCATCCATAAACAAATTATATATATATATACACATATATATATATATATATATATATATATATATATATATATATATATATATATATATATATATATATATATATATATATATATATATATAAATATATATTTATATATATATGGTGGACCGTGAAAAGTTTTGTGGGGCCTGGATGTGGAGGAGGAGCTGTGTTTTCGGTGCATTGTACATGACAGCTAGAGACTGAGTGTGATCGAATGTTGTTTTTATGTTTTCCTGGTGCTGTCTCGTGCGCATGCTCAGACGGGGGCTGTCTTTTCATATGTGGTGGGGTGGAGATGGGAATGAGCGAAGGTAGCAAGGATGAATTATGTATATGTGTATGTATGTATGTATGTCTGTGTACTTATACATTTTATGCTTTGAAAAGTATAGTTAAATATATGTGTGTTTGTGGACGTGTATGTATATACATGTGTACGTCAGTGGGTTAGGCCATTCTTTCGTCTGTTTCCTTGCGCGACAAGAGAGAATGTTGGGGTGAATAGAGTGGTGAGAGTAAGTGAGCTTGGGAAGGAGACTTGTGTGAGGAAGTACCAGGAGAGACTGAATACAGACTGGAAAAAGGTGAGAACAAAGGAGGTAAGGGGAGTAGGAGAGGAATAAGATGTATTTAGGGAAGCAGTGATGGCTTGCGCAGAAGATGCTTGTGGCATGAAAAGCGTAGGAGGTGGTCAGATTAGAAAGGGTAGTGAGTTGTAGGATGAAGAAGTAAGATTATTAGTGAAAGAGAAGAGAGAGGCATTTGGACGATTTTTGCAGGGAAAAAATGCAAATGAGTGGGAGATGTATAAAAGAAAGAGATAGGAGGTCAAGAGAGAGGTGCAAGAGGTGAAAAAGAGGGCAAAGGAGAGTTGGGGTGAGAGTTATCATGAAATTTTAGGGAGAATAAAAAGATGTTTTGGAGGGAGGTAAATAAAGTGCGTAGGACAAGGGAAAATATAGGAACTTCTGTGAAGGGAGCGAATGGGGAGGTGATAATAAGTAGTGGTGATGTGAGAAGGAGATGGAGTGAGTATTTTGAAGGTTTGTGAAATGTGTTTGATGATAGAGTGGCAGACATAGGGTGTTTTGGTCGAGGTGGTGTGCAAAGTGAGAGGGTTAGGGAAAATGATTTGGTAAACAGAGAAGAGGTAGTAAAAGCTTTGCCGAGGATGAAAGCCGGCAAGGCAGCGGGTTTGGATGGTATTGCAGTGGAATCTATTAAAAAAGGGGGTGACTGTATTGTTAATTGGTTGGTAAGGTTATTTAATGTATGTATGATTCGTGGTGAGGTGCCTGAGGATTGGCGGAATGCTTGCATAGTGCCATTGCACAAAGGCAAAGGGGATAAGAGTGAGTGCTGAAATTAAATATGTTTACGTTTGTTGAGTATTCCTGGTAAATTATATGGGAGGGTATTGATTGAGAGGGTGAAGGTATGTACAGAGCATCAGATTGTGGAAGAGCAGTGTGGTTTCAGAAGAGCTAGAGGATGTGTGGATCAGGTGTTTGCTTTGAAGAATGTATGTGAGAAATACTTAGAAATGCAAATGGATTTGTATGTAGCATTTATGGATCTGGAGAAGGCATATGAAAGAGTTGATAGAGATGCTCTGTGGAAGGTATTAAGAATATATGGTGTGGGAGGCAAGTTGTTAGAGACAGTGAAAAGTTTTTATCGAGGATGTAAGGCATGTGTACGTGTAGGAAGAGAGGAAAGTGATTGGTTCTCAGTGAATGTATGTCTGCGGTAGGGGTGTGTGATGTCTCCATGGTTGTTTAATTTGTTTATGGATGGGGTTGTTAGGGAGGTAAATGCAAGAATTTTTTGAAAAGGGTAAGTATGCAGTCTGTTGTGGATGAGAGCTGATGATACAGCGCTGGTGGCTGATTCATGTGAGAGACTGCAGAAGCTGGTGAATGAGATTGGTAAAGTGTGTGAAAGAAGAAAGTTGAGAGTAGATGTGAATAAGAGAAAGGTTATTAGGTAGAGTAGGTTTGAGGGTAAAGGAAATTGGGAGGTAAGTTTGAATGGAGAGAAACTGGAGGAAGTAAAGTGTTTTAGATATCTGGGAGTGGATTTGGCAGCGAATGGAACCATGGAAGTGGAAGTGAATCATAATTTGGAGGAGGGGGCGAAAGTTCTGGGAGCCTTGAAGAATGTGTGGAAGTCGAGAACATATCTCGGAAAGCAAAAATGGGCATGTTTGAAGGAATAGTGGTTCCAACAATGTTGTATGGTTGCGAGGCGTGGGCTATAGATAGAGTAGTGCGCAGGAGGGTGTATGTGCTGGAAATGAGATGTTTGAGGACAATATGTGGTGTGAGATGTTTTGATCGAGTAAGTAATGGAAGGGTAAGAGAGATGTGTGGAAATAAAAAGAGTGTTGTTGGGATAGCAGAAGAGGGTGTTTTGAAATGGTTTGGTCACATGGAGAGAATGAGTGAGAAAAGATTGACCAAGAGGATGTATGTGTCAGAAGTGCAGGGAACGAGGAGAAGTGAGAGACCAAATTGGAGGTGGAAAGATGGAGTGAAAATGATTTTGAATGATAGGGGCCTGAACATGCAGGAGGATGAAAGGCGTA
>NC_092291.1:4443136-4447836 GCF_036320965.1 Panulirus ornatus
CTCTGTTATGTTGAGATGAGTGGTATGGATATATGAGCATACATTGGTATGTTTTCTGCATATGCTAAACTTAAACTTGTTTCCTTGCCTATGGATCATGCAATCTAGAAATGGTAATATACCATTATTTTCATTTTCTTTAGTAAGTTTGATGGAATGTACTAAATTGTTAAGTGAGGGGAGAAATATCTATAAATTATCATTTGTTGGCCAAACACATCATCTACATGCCTAAATCAAAATGCATTAGAAGGTAAGATGTCCTTTAGTAATTTTGTTTAAAAGAATCCATATAAAGATTATTTGTACAGGTGAAAGGGGGTTACCCAATGCTATACCAAATTTTAGAGCATGATAATCTCCATTGAATTGAAATACACGGTCTTTCATACACAACTTTATCAGTTCAATGAAAACAGACTATGACACAGGTGAATGAATATCATCTAAGACATCAAACAGATATTCTAAAAGGTCATTTACTGGAACTTTTGTGAAAAGTGAGGAAACTTCAAAGCTAACTAGTTTGAAATCAGTATTAACATTGATATTCTTAAGCTTGTTAACTAAATCTACATTGTTCATAATATTAGAATTTGATACCTTACCCACAAAAGGGCTTGATAAAGAAACTAACCATTTTGACAATCTATATGTGATGGAGCCTACTGAACTCACTATAGGTCTTGCTGGAAAATTTTGTTTATGTGTTTTGATAAGTCCATACATATATGGCAATGAAGTGG
Source organism: Panulirus ornatus (assembly GCF_036320965.1). NCBI lineage: Eukaryota > Metazoa > Arthropoda > Malacostraca > Decapoda > Palinuridae > Panulirus > Panulirus ornatus. Next base: position 4,443,883 of record NC_092291.1, read on the forward strand.
ATAAAGATGACAAACTTTTTATAAGAGAACCATTTCCTTTCAACAACAGCTTCATTTCTTTATTGAAATGGGAATTAATTCCTTCTAGGGGATTTTTATTGAGTTTAGAATATGTTGTGTCATCATTTTAAATCATTCATTTTAGATAAATACATACTTTTGTCTAAAGTCACTCTAGTGTTAGCCTCATCTGCTTTAATAATATGTATATCCTTGTTTTTTAAGGTGTTGATAGCTCTTATAAATCTTGGCCAAGAAATGAAAATTTACAAATACTTCTACCGTTACTTAACAATTTAATGCCTTCCATCAAATTTACTGAAGAAAATGAAAATAATCATATGTTATCATTTTCAAATTTCATGATCCATAGGCAAGGAAACAAGTTTAAGTTTAGCATATACAGAAAACCTACCAATGTATGCTGATATATCCATTATTACTCATCTCAACAAGACAGAGTTAGATTATCATCTTTTCAATCTATGTTCCTTACGGCATTACGTATTTGCAGTCCAGAGTCTATTGATCTTGAGTTTGAGAAGATATATTCAGTTGGATATAAGTTAAAGTACCCTAGATAATTAATTGATAAATCCCTTAAGTTAGCCAAGAAATCAATCTTATAGAGTTAATTCCAAACCTCCCATTGACACCAAGAATCTATTAGTTCTCCCTTTTAATACTAATTTTTCTTTATATCCCATGTTGCGTAAATAATTTAATGTAAATGTTGCCTTCAGCAACGATAATACTATAAAGAATATCTTAGTCAGGATATCACCAGGAAATTCTCCTGGGTGCATCTATAAAGTGCCATGTAGAAATTGTGATAAGTTTTACGTTGGGCAAAATATTAAGGATCTTTCTGTTAGACTTAAGCAGCATCAATATTGTATAAGAACACGACAAGAATGAAATACCTTGTTTAATCACGTTAAACTATGACAATTGTATTGACTGGAGTAATGCCATCTCAGTTATTAACTCTAACCCTATTACCATGAAAAATATCATTGAATCTTCTGTTATCAGAACAAAAAGAATTTTAATCTTAATAATGGTGATGGTCTATACAAATTAGATAACTTTAGTGTTGATAAAATTTGTAAAATTGTCTGTCTTGGACAATTTCACGTTTAGCATATGCCGTCTAAGCTACGTCTCTTCGTTGTGTATCAACTGACTGTTATATTCCTCTTTTGTGTCTCCGCTGATAATGTGATTATTACACGAAAGTGCACTTGGGAACTTATCGTGTTTCATTTTCACCGTGGACTGATCGGAATATCTTGATCACAGCCAAAATTGAGTCCTTTCCAATATATACATATATATTTTGAGTATTTTCAAGGTTTGTTGAATGTGTTTTGATGATAGAGTGGCAGATATAGGGTGTTTTGGTCGAGGTGGTGTGCAAAGTGAGAGGGTTAGGGAAAATGATTTGGTAAACAGAGAAGAGGTAGTAAAAGCTTTGCGGAAGATGAAAGCCGGCAAGGCAGGAGGTTTAGATGGTATTGCAGTGGAATTTATCAAAAAAGGGGATGACTGTATTATTGACTGGTTGGTAAGGTTATTTCATGTATGTATGACTCATAGTGAGGTGCCTGAGGATTGGCGGAATGCGTGCATAGTGCCATTGTACAAAGGCAAAGGGGATAAGAGTGAGTGCTCACATTATAGAGGTATAAGTTTGTTGAGTATTCCTGATAAATTATATGAGAGGGTATTGATTGAGAGGGTGAAGGCATGTACAGAGCATCAGATTGGGGAAGAGCAGTGTGGTTTCAGAAGTGGTAGAGGATGTGTGGATCAGGTGTTTGCTTTGAAGAATGTATGTGAGAAATACTTAGAAAAGCAAATGGATTTGTATGTAGCATTTATGGATCTGGAGAAGGCATATGATAGAGTTGATAGAGATGCTCTGTGGAAGGTATTAAGAATATATGGTGTGGGAGGAAAGTTGTTAGAAGCAGTGAAAAGTTTTTATCGAGGATGTAAGGCATGTGTACGTGTAGGAAGAGAGGAAAGTGATTGGTTCTCAGTGAATGTAGGTTTGCGGCAGGGGTATGTGATGTCTCCATGGTTGTTTAATTTGTTTATGGATGGGGTTGTTAGGGAGGTGAATGAAAGAGTTTTGGAAAGAGGTGCAAGTATGAAGTCTGTTGGGGATGAGAGAGCTTGGGAAGTGAGTCAGTTGTTGTTCGCTGATGATACAGCGCTGGTGGCTGATTCATGTGAGAAACTGCAGAAGCTGGTGACTGAGTTTGGTAAAGTGTGTGAAAGAAGAAAGTTAAGAGTAAATGTGAATAAGAGCAAGGTTATTAGGTACAGTAGGGTTGAGGGTCAAGTCAATTGGGAGGTAAGTTTGAATGGAGGAAAACTGGAGGAAGTAAAGTGTTTTAGATATCTTGGAGTGGATGTGGCAGCGGATGGAACCATGGAAGCGGAAGTGAATCATAGGGTGGGGGAGGGGGCGAAAATTCTGGGAGCCTTGAAGAATGTGTGGAAGTCGAGAACATTATCTCGGAAAGCAAAAATGAGTATGTTTGAAGGAATAGTGGTTCCAACAATGTTGTATGGTTGCGAGGTGTGGGCTATGGATAGACTTGTGCGCAGGAGGATGGATGTGCTGGAAATGAGATGTTTGAGGACAATGTGTGGTGTGAGGTGGTTTGATCGAGTTTGTAACGTAAGGGTGAGAGAGATGTGTGGAAATAAAAAGAGCGTGGTTGAGAGAGCAGAAAAGGGTGTTTTGAAATGGTTTGGGCACATGGAGAGAATGAGTGAGGGAAGGTTGACCAAGAGGATATATGTGACGGAGGTGGAGAGAACGAGGAGAAGTGGGAGACCAAATTGGAGGTGGAAAGATGGAGTGAAAAAGATTATTTATGATCGGGGCCTGAACATGCAGGAGTGTGAAAGGAGGGCAAGGAATAGAGTGAATTGGAGCGATGTGGTATACCGGGGTTGACGTGCTGTCAGTGGATTGAATCAAGGCATGTGAAGCGTCTGGGGTAAACCATGGAAAGCTGTGTAGGTATGTATATTTGCGTGTGTGGACGTATGTATATACATGTGTATAGGGGTGGGTTGGGCCATTTCTTTCGTCTGTTTCCTTGCGCTACCTCGCAAACGCGGGAGAAAGCGACAAAGCAAAAAAAAAAAAATATATATATATATATATATATATATATATATATATATATATATATATATATATATATATATGCTTTTTTTTTCCTTTGTCGTTGTCTCCCTCGTTAGCGAGGTAGCGCAAGGAAATAGACGAAAGATTGGCCCAACCCACCCACATACATATGTATATACGTACACATCCACACACGTAATATATACATACGTATACATCTCAACGTATGCATATATATATACATACACAGACATATATTTATATACATATATACATATACACATAATTCATACTGTCTGCCTCTATTTATTCCCATCACCACCCCGAAACACATGAAAATAACCACCCTCTCCCCCAAAAGTGCGTGAGGTGGCGCTAGGAAAAGACAATATAGGCCACTTTCGTTCACATTCAGTCTCTAGGTGTCATGTAATAATGCACCGAAAACACAGCTCCCTTTCCACATCCATGCCCCACAGAACTTTCCTTGGTTTACCCCAGACTCTTCACATGCCCTCGTTCAATTCATTGACAGCATGTCGACTCCGGTATACCACATAGTTCCAATTCATTCTACTCCTTGCATGCCTTTCACCCTCCTGCATGCTTCAGGCCCCGATCACTCAAAATCTTTTTCACTCCATCTCTCCACCTCTAATTTGGTCTCCCACTTCTCCTCGTTCCCTCCACCTCTGACATATACATCCTCTTGGTCAATCTTTCCTCACTCGTTCTCTCCATGTGACCAAACTATTTCAAAACACCCTCTTCTGCTCTCTCAACCACACTCATGTTATTTCCAA
>NC_092291.1:4447936-4464206 GCF_036320965.1 Panulirus ornatus
ATATATATATATATATATATATATATATATATATATCATTTACCTACTTCCAAAAAATCTTTTTATTCTCGTGAAAATTCAACGATACTCTCTCACCAAAACTCTCAATTGCCCTTTTTTTCACCTCTCTTACCTTTACCTTTCTCTTGACCTCATGCCTCCTTCTTTTAGAAATTCCTTGGTCATTTGCATCATTTCACTGCAAAAGTCGTTAAAACGCCTTTCTTTTCTCTTTCATTAGCAATCTTACTTCTTCATCCCACCACGCATTACCTCCCACCTTTCTCATGCCACAGGCATCTTTTGCGTCCTTGAATACATCCCATTCCTCCCCTACTCCCCTTACGTCGTTTGTTCAAACCTTTTTCCTTTCTGCACTCAATCTCTCATGATACTTCTTGACACAAGTGTCAATTCTAGGCTCACTTATTCTCACCACTCTCTTCACCCCAGCATTCTCCCCTCTTTTCTGAAAACCCCTACAAATCTTCACCTTTGCTTGCGCAAGAAAATGACCAGACATCCCTCCAGTTGCCCCTCTCAGCTTGTACCTTGAAATGATATGGTAGGGTATTGATTGAGAGGGTAAAGGCATGTACAGAACATTAGATTTTGGAAGAGCAGTGTGGTTTCAGAAGTGGTAGAGGATGTGTGGATCAGGTGTTTGTTTCGTGTAATGTATGTGAGAAATTCTTAGAAAAACAGATGGATTTGTATGTAGCATCTATGGATCTGGAAAAGGCATATGACAGCGTTGATAGAGATGCTTTGTGGAAAGTATTGATAGTACATGGTGTAGGAGGTAAGTTTCTATAAGCAGTGAAAAGTTTTTATCAAGGATGGAAGGCATATGTCCGAATAGGAAGAGAGGAAAGTGATTGGTTCCCAGGGAATGTCGGTTTACGGCATTGTTGTTTAATTTGTTTATGGATTCGGTTGTCAGGGAGGTGAAAGCAAGAGTTTTGGAGAGAGGGGCAAGTATGTATTCTTGTGGATGAGAGGGCTCGGAAGTGAGTTAGTTGTTGTTCACTAATTGAGAGGTAAGTTAGAATAGAGAAAAAGCTAGCGGAAGTGAAGTGTTTTAGATATCTGGAAGTGGACTTAGCAGTGGATGGAGCCATGGAAGCGGAAATGAGTCACAGAGTAGGGGAGGGGCGAAGGTTCTGGGAGCGTTGAAGCATGTGTGGAAGGCAAAACGATATCCCGGAGAGCAAAACTGGGCATGTTTGAAGGAATAGTGGCATGGGCTATAATAAGGTTGTGCGAGGTAGTGCTAGGAAAACACAACAAAGGCCACATTCGTTCACACTCAGTCTCTAGCTCCCTCTAGCTCCCTTTCCACATCCAGGACCCGCAAAACTTTCCATGGTTTACCCCAGACGCTTCACATGCCCTGGTTCAATCTATTGACAGCACTTCCACCCCGATATACCACATCGTTCAACTTTACTCTATCTCTTGCACGTCTTTCACCCTCCTGCATGTTCAGGCACCGATAGCTCAAAATCTTTTTCATTCCATCCTTCTGCCTCCAATTTGATCTCCCACTTCTCATCGTTCCCTCCACCACTGACACATATATCCACTTTGTCAACCTTTCCTCACTCATGCTCTCCATACGACCAAACCATTTCAATTCGCCCTCTTCTGCTCTCTCAACCACACTTTTTATTACCACACATACCTCTCATCCTTTTATTACTTACTCGATCTAACCACCTCACACCACATATTGTCTTCAAACATCTCATTTCCAACGCATACACCCTCTTCCACACTACCCTATATATAGCCAACGCCAACCACATAACATTGTTGGATGCAGCATTCCTTCAAAAATACCCATATTTGCTTTCCGAGAAAATGTTCTCGCCTTCCACACATTCTTCAACGCCCCTAGGAGAGACTGTGTGGAGAATGGAAAAAGCTGAGAGGAAAGGATATAAGGGGAGTAGGGTAGGAATAGGATGTATTTAGTGAAGCAATGATGGCTTGTGCAAAAGATGCTTGTAGTTTGAAAAGTGTGGGAGGTGGGTAGATAAAAAAGGGTAGTGAGTGGAGGGATGAAAGAAATTTAATCATGAAAGAGAAGAAAGATGCATTTGGACGATTTTTGCAGGGAAATAGTGCGAATAATTGGAAGATGTATAAAAGAAAGGGGTAGGAGATCAAGAGAAAGGTGCAAGAGTTGAAAAAGAGGGTAAATGAGAGTTGGGGTGAGAGAGTATCATTGAATTTTCAGGAAAATAAAAAGATATTTTGGAAGGAGGTAAATAAAGTGCGTAAGACAAGAGAACAAATGGGAATCTCGGTGAAGGGGGCTAATGTGGAGGTGATAACAAGTAGTGGTGATGTGAGACAGAGATGGAGTGAGAATTTTGAAGGTTTGTTGAATGTGTTAGATGATAGAGTGGCAGATATAGGGTGTTTTGCTCGAAGTGGTGTGCGAGGTGAGAGGGTCAGGGTGAATGGTTTGGTAAACAGAGAAAAAGTAATGAAAGCTTTGAGGAAGATGAAAGCCGGCAATGCGGCGGGTTCGGATGGTATTACAGTGGAATTTATTAAAAAAGAGGGTGACTGTGTTGTTGACTGGTTGGTGAGGATATTCAGTACATGTATGGCTCATGATGAAGTGCTTGAGGATTGGCGGAATGCATGCACAGTTCCAGTGTACAAAGGCAAAAGGGATAAAGACAAATGTTCAAATTACAGAGGTATAAGTTTGTTGAGTATTCCTGGGAAATTATATGGGAGGGTATTGACTGAGAAGGTGAAGGCATGTACAGAGCATCAGATTGGGGAATAGCAGTGTCATTTCAGAAGTGGTAGAGAATATGAGGATCAGGTGTTTGCTTTGAAGAATGTTTCTGAGAAATATTTAGAAAAACAAATGGATTTGTATGTACTATCTATGGATCTGGAGAAGGCATATGAAAAAGTTGATAGAGATGTTCTGTGGAAGGTATTAAGGGTATATGGTGTGTGAGGCAAGTTGCTTGCAGCAGTGGAAAGATTTTATTGAGGATGTAAAGTATGTGTACGATTAGGAACAGAGGAAAGTGATTGGTTCCCAGTTGAATGTCGGTTTGCGGCAGAGGTGCGGAATGTCTACATGGTTGTTTAATTCTTTTTGAATGGGGTTGCTAGAAGGTGAATGCAAGAGTTTTGGAGAGAGGGGCAGGTATGCAGTCTGTTGTGGATGAGGGGGCTTTTGAAGTGAGTCACTTGTTGTTCGCTGATGATACACTGCTGGTGACTGATTCGGGTGAGAAGCTGCTGGAGCTGGTGAATGAGTTTGGTAAAGTGTGTGAAAGAAGAAAGCTGAGAGTAAATGTGAATAAGAACAAGAAAATTTGGTGCATTTGGTTTCAGGGACAAGTCAATTGGTGGGTAAGTTTAAATGGAGAAAAACTGGAGGAGTTGAAGTGTTTTAGATATCTGGGTGTGGATTTGGCAGCGGATGGAACCATGGAAGCGGAAGTGAATCACAGGGCGGGGAGGGGGCGACGGTTCTGATATATATATATATATATATATATATATATATATATATATATATATATATATATATATATATATATATATATATATATATATATATATATATACATATATATATATATATATATATATATATATATATATATATATATATATATATATATATATATATATATATATATATATATATATATATATATATATATATTTTTTTTTTTTTTTTTTATACTTTGTCGCTGTCTCCCGCGTTTGCGAGGTAGCGCAAGGAAACAGACGAAAGAAATGGCCCAACCCCCCCCCCCATACACATGTACATACACACGTCCACACACGCAAATATACATACCTACACAGCTTTCCATGGTTTACCCCAGACGCTTCACATGCCTTGATTCAATCCACTGACAGCACGTCAACCCCTGTATACCACATGACTCCAATTCACTCTATTCCTTGCCCTCCTTTCACCCTCCTGCATGTTCAGGCCCCGATCACACAAAATCTTTTTCACTCCATCTTTCCACCTCCAATTTGGTCTCCCTCTTCTCCTCGTTCCCTCCACCTCCGACACATATATCCTCTTGGTCAATCTCTCCTCACTCATTCTCTCCATGTGCCCAAACCATTTCAAAACACCCTCTTCTGCTCTCTCAACCACGCTCTTTTTATTTCCACACATCTCTCTTACCCTTACGTTACTTACTCGATCAAACCACCTCACACCACACATTGTCCGCAAACATCTCATTTCCAGCACATCCATCCTCCTGCGCACATCTCTATCCATAGCCCACGCCTCGCAACCATACAACATTGTTGGAACCACTATTCCCTCAAACATACCCATTTTTGCTTTCCGAGATAATGTTCTCGACTTCCACACATTTTTCAAGGCTCCCAAAATTTTCGCCCCCTCCCCCACCCTATGATCCACTTCCGCTTCCATGGTTCCATCCGCTGACAGATCCACTCCCAGATATCTAAAACACTTCACTTCCTCCAGTTTTTCTCCATTCAAACTCACCTCCCAATTGACTTGACCCTCACCCCTACTGTACCTAATAACCTTGCTCTTATTCACATTTACTCTCAACTTTCTTCTTCCACACACTTTACCAAACTCAGTCACCAGCTTCTGCAGTTTCTCACATGAATCAGCCACCAGCGCTGTATCATCAGCGAACAACAACTGACTCACTTCCCAAGCTCTCTCATCCCCAACAGACTTCATACTTGCCCCTCTTTCCAGGACTCTTGCATTTACCTCCCTTACAACCCCATCCATAAACAAATTAAACAACCATGGAGACATCACACACCCCTGCCGCAAACCTATATATATATATATATATATATATATATATATATATATATATATATATATATATATATATATATATATATATAAATGTATATATATATATATATATATAAATATATATATATATATATATGTATATATATATATATATATATATATATATATATATATATATATATATATATATATATATATATATATATATATATATATATATATATATATATATATATATATATATATATATTTTTTTTTTTTTTTTTTTTTTTTTTTTTATACTTTGTCGCTGTCTCCCGCGTTTGCGAGGTAGCGCAAGGAAACAGACGAAAGAAATGGCCTAACCCCCCCATACACATGTATATACATACGTCCACACACGCAAATATACATACCTACACAGCTTTCCATGGTTTACCCCAGACGCTTCACATGCCTTGATTCAATCCACTGACAGCACGTCAACCCCGGTATACCACATCGCTCCAATTCACTCTATTCCTTGCCCTCCTTTCACCCTCCTGCATGTTCAGGCCCCGATCACACAAAATCTTTTTCACTCCATCTTTCCACCTCCAATTTGGTCTCCCTCTTCTCCTCGTTCCCTCCACCTCCGACACATATATCCTCTTGGTCAATCTTTCCTCACTCATTCTCTCCATGTGCCCAAACCACTTCAAAACACCCTCTTCTGCTCTCTCAACCACGTTCTTTTTATTTCCACACATCTCTCTTACCCTTACGTTACTCACTCGATCAAACCACCTCACACCACACATTGTCCTCAAACATCTCATTTCCAGCACATCCATCCTCCTGCGCACAACTCTATCCATAGCCCACGCCTCGCAACCATACAACATTGTTGGAACCACTATTCCTTCAAACATACCCATTTTTGCTTTCCGAGATAATGTTCTCGACTTCCACACATTCTTCAAGGCCCCCAGAATTTTCGCCCCCTCCCACACCCTATGATCCACTTCCGCTTCCATGGTTCCATCCGCTGCCAGATCCACTCCCAGATATCTAAAACACTTCACTTCCTCCAGTTTTTCTCCATTCAAACTCACCTCCCAATTGACTTGACCCTCAACCCTACTGTACCTAATAACCTTGCTCTTATTCACATTTACTCTTAACTTTCTTCTTCCACACACTTTACCAAACTCAGTCACCAGCTTCTGCAGTTTCTCACATGAATCAGCCACCAGCGCTGTATCATCAGCGAACAACAACTGACTCACTTCCCAAGCTCTCTCATCCCCAACAGACTTCATACTTGCCCCTCTTTCCAAAACTCTTGCATTCACCTCCCTAACAACCCCATCCATAAACAAATTAAACAACCATGGAGACATCACACACCCCTGCCGCAAACCTACATTCACTGAGAACCAATCACTTTCCTCTCTTCCTACACGTACACATGCCTTACATCCTCGATAAAAACTTTTCACTGCTTCTAACAACTTTCCTCCCACACCATATATCCTTAATACCTTCCACAGAGCATCTCTATCAACTCTATCATATGCCTTCTCCAGATCCATAAACGCTGCATACAAATCCATTTGCTTTTCTAAGTATTTCTCACATACATTCTTCAAAGCAAACACCTGATCCACACATCCTCTACCACTTCTGAAACCACACTGCTCTTCCCCAATCTGATGCTCTGTACATGCCTTCACCCTCTCAATCAATACCCTCCCATATAATTTACCAGGAATACTCAACAAACTTATACCTCTGTAATTTGAGCATTCACTCTTATCCCCTTTGCCTTTGTACAATGGCACTATGCACGCATTCCGCCAATCCTCAGGCACCTCACCATGCGTCATACATACATGAAAGTGCACTTGGGAGCTTTTCGTGTTTCATTTTCCCCGTGGACTCATAGGAATATATACATATATATATATATATATATATATATATATATATATATATATATATATATTCTTCTTTCTTTCATACCATTCGCCATTTCCCGCGATAGCGAGGTAGCATTAAGAACAGAGGACTGGGCCTTTGAGGGAATATCCTCACTTGGCCCCCTTCTCTGTTCCTTCTTTTGGAAAATTAAAAAAAAAACATATATATATATATATATATATATATATATATATATATATATATATATATATATATATATATATATATATATATATATATATATATATATATATATATTTATATATATATATATATATATATATATATATATATATATATATATATATATATATATATATATATATATATATATATATATTTATATATTATATATATATATATATATATACATTTATATATATATATATGTATATATATTTATATATATATATATATATATATATATATATATATATATATATATATATATATATATATATATATATATATATATATATATATATATATATATATATATATATATATATATATATATATATATATATATATATATATATATATGTATATATTCCTATGAGTCCACGGGGAAAATGAAACACGAAAAGCTCCCAAGTGCACTTTCGTGTAATAATCACATCATCAGGGAAGACACAAGAGAGAAATATAACAGTCAGTTGATATACATCGAAGAGACGAAGCTAGGACGCCATTTGGTAAACATGTGATTGTCCAAAACATACAACGAGCGTTCATAAACTTATCATTTTACAAATCTTATCAACAATAAAGTTATCTAATTTGTATAAACCATCACTGATATTGAGATTATAATTCTTTGTGTATTTGATGATAGAAGATTCAATGATATTTCTCTTGGTAATAGAGTTAGAGTTAATAAATGAGATGGTGTTACTCCAGTCAATACAATGATCATAGTTTTTAACATGATTAAACAAGGTATTTGATTTTTGTCCCGTTCTTATACTATATCTATGTTGCTTAAGTTTAACAGAAAGATCCTTACCGGTCTGACCAACATAAAATTTATCACAGTTTCCACAAGGAACTTTATAGATGCAACCAAGAGAATTTTCTGGTGAATTTCTGATTAAGATATTCTTTATAGTATTATTGTTGCTAAAGGCAACATTTACATTAAAGGATTTAAGCAACATGGCAAGCAAAGTAAAATTATTATTAAAAGTGAGAACTAAAAGATTCTTGATGTGAATTGGAGGTTTGGGCTCAACTCTATAAAATAATTTCTTAGATCAGGGATTTATCAATGAAAGATCTAGGGTACTTTAACTTAGATCCAGTAGAATATATCTTCTCAAACTCATCATGAATAAACTCTGGACTGCAAATACGTAATGCCCAGTAAAAAATATCTTAATCAGGAATTCACCAGAAAATTCTCTTGGTTGCATCTGTAAAGTTCCTTGTGGAAACTGATAAATTTTATGTTGGTCAGACTGGTAAGGATCTTTCTGTTAGACATAAGCAACATAAATATAGTATAAGAACGGGACAAGAATCAAATTCCTTGTTTAATCATGTTAAAAACTATGATCATTGCACTGACTGGAGTAACGCTATCTCAGTTATTAACTCTGACTCTATTACCAAGAGAAATAACATTGAATCTTCTATTATTAAATACACAAAGAATTTTAATCTTAATATTAGTGATGTTCTATACAAATTAGATAACTTTATTGTTGATAAGATTTGTAAAATGATAAGTTTATGAACGTTCGTTGCATGTTTTGGACAATCACATGTTTACCAAATGGCGTCCAAGCTTCGTCTCATCGATGTATATCAACTGACTGTTATATGTCTCTCTTGTATCTTCCCTGATGATGTGATTATTACACGAAAGTGCACTTGGGAACTTTTCGTGTTTCATTTTCCCCGTGGACTTATAGGAATATCTTGATCACGCGCAAAATTGTGATCCTTTCCAATATATATATATATATATATATATATATATATATATATATATATATATATATATATATATATATATATATATATATATATATATATTTAATTATTCATTTATTTATTTTGATTTGTCGCTGTCTCCCGCGTTAGCGAGGCAGCGCAAGGAAACAGACGAAAGAATGGCCCAACCCACCCACATACACATGTATATACATACACGTCCACACACAGCACATATACATACCTATACATCTCAATGTATACATATATGTACACACACACAGACATATACATATATACCCATGTACATAATTCATACTGTCTCCCTTTATTCATTCCCATCGCCACCCCGCCACACATGGAATAGCAGCACCCTCCCCCCTCATGTGTTCGAGGCAGGAAAAGACAACAAAGGCCCCATTCGTTCACACTCAGTCTCTAGCTGTCATGTAATAATGCACCGAAATCACAGCTCCCTTTCCACATCTAGGCTCCACAGAACTTTCCATGGTTTACCCCAGACGCTTCACATGCCCTGGTTCAATCCATTCACAGCACGTCGACCCTGGTATACCACATCGTTCCAATTCACTCTCTTCCTGGCACTCCTTTCACCCTCCTTCATGTTCAGGCCCAAATCACTCAAAATCTTTTTCATTCCATCATTCCATCTCAAGTTTGGTCTCCCACTTCTCCTCGTTCCCTCCATCTCTGACTCATACATCCTCTTGGTCAATCTTTCCTTACTCATTCTCTCCATGTGACCAAACCATTTCAAAACACCCTCTTCTGCTCTCTCAACCACACTCTTTTCATTAACACACATCTCTCTTACCCTATTATTACTTATTCGATCAAACTACCTCAAACCATATATTGTCCTCAAATATATCATTTCTAGCACATCCACCCTCCTCTGCACAAATCTATCTGTAGCCCACGCCTTGCAACCATATAACATTGTTGGAACCACTATTCCTTTAAACATACCCATTTTTGCTTTCCAAGATAATGATCTCGACTTCCACACATTCTTCAACGCTTAGAGAACTTTCGCCCCCTCCCCCACCCTATGATTCACTTCCGCTTCCATGGTTCCATCCGCTGACAATTCCACTCCTAGATATCTAAAACCCTTCACTTCCTCCAGTTTGTCTCCATTCAAACATACCTCCCTATTGACTTGACCCTCTAGCCTACTCTACCCAATAACCTTGCTCTTATTCACGTTTATTTTCAGCTTTCTTCTTTCACACAGTTTATCAAACTCAGTCACCAGTTTCTGCAGTTTCTCACACGAATCAGCCACCAGCGCTGTATTATCAGCGAACAACAACTGGCTCACTTCCCAAGCTCTCTCGTACACAACAGACTGCATACTTGCCCCTCCTTCGAAAACTCTTGCATTGACCTCCCTAACAACCCGATCCATAAAAAAATTAAAGAACTATGTAGACATCACACACCCCTGCCGCAAACCAACATTCACCGAAAACCAAACACTTTCCGCTCTTCCTACACGTACACCTGCCTTATATCCTCGATAAAAACTTTTCACTGCTTCTAACAACCTGCCTCCCTCAATTTCTTAATACCTTCCACAGGGCATCTCTATCAACTCTAAATATGCCTTCTCCAGATCCATAAATGCTATATACAAAATCATTTGCCATTCTAAGTATTTTTCATATACATTCTTCAAAGCTAACACCTGATACACCTATCCTCTACCACTTCTGAATCCACGCTGCTATTACCCAATCTGATGCTCTGTGAATGCCTTCACCCTCTCAATCAATACCCTCCCATATAATTTCCCAGGAATACTCAACAAACTTATACCTTTGTAATTTGAGCACTCGCCTTTATCTCCTTTCCCTTTGTACAATGGGACTATGCAAGCATTCCGCCAATCTACAGGCAAATCACCGTGAGTCATTGAATAACCTTACCAACCAGTCAACAATACAGTCAGCCTCCGTTTTGATAAATTACACTGCAATACCATCCAAACCCACTGCCTTGCTGGCTTTCATCTTCCGCAAAGCTTTTACTACCTCCTTTCTGGTACCAAATCATTTTCACTAACCCTCTCACTTTGCACACTACCTCCACCAAAACACCCTACATCTGCCACCCTATGATCAAATACATTCAACAACCCTTCAAAATATTCACTCCATCTCCTTCTCATATCAACACTACTTGTTATCACCTCCCCATCAGCCCCATTCACTGAAGTTCCCATTAGTTCCTTTGTCTTACGCACTCTATTTACCTACTTCTAAAACATCTTTGTATTCTCCCTAGAACTTAATGACACACTCTCACCCCAAAAATCATTTACCCTCTTTTTCACCTATGGCACCTTTCTCTTGACCTCCTGCCTCTTTTATACATCTCTCAGTCATCTGCATTATTTCCCTGCAAAAATCGTCCAAATGCCTCTCTCTTCTCTTTCACTAATGATCTTACTTCTTCACCCCACCCCTAATTACCCTTTCTAATATAACCACCTCGCACGCTCCTCATACCACAAGTATCTTTTGCGCAGGCCATGAATGTTTCCCTAAATACATCCCATTCCTCCCCGACTCCCTTTACGTCTTTTGTACTCACCTTTTTCCAATCTGCACACAGAGTCTCCTGGTACTTCCTCACACCAGTCCCCTTCCCAAGCTCACTTACTCTCAACACTCTCTTCACCCCAGCATTCTCTGTTTCTTTCTGAATATCTCTACAAATCTTCACCTTCGCCTCCACAAGATAATGATCAGACATCCCTCCAGATGCACCTCCCAGCACATTAACATCCAAAAGTATCTCTTTCGCGCGCCTAACAATCAACACGTAATCGAATAATGTTCTCTGGCCATCTCATCTACTTCCATATGTACACTTATATATATATATATATATCTTTTTAAACCAGGTATTCTCAATCGCCAGTCCTTTTTCAGCATATAAATCTACAAGCTCTTAAATATTTCCATTTACAACACTGAACACCCCATGTACACAAATTATTCCCTCAACTGCCATATTACTCACCTTTGCATTCAAATCACCCATCACTACAACTCGGTCTCATGCATCAAAACTACTAACACACTCACTCAGCAGCTCCAAAAACACTTGCCTCTTACGATCTTTCTTCTTATACTCAGGTGGATATGCACCATTAATCACTCATTTCTCTCCAGCCACTTTCAGTTTAACCCATATCAATCTAAAGTTTCCATTCTTACACTCTATCAAATACGCCCACCATCCCTGTTTCAGGAGTAGTGCAACTCCTTCCCGTGCTCTTGTCCTCTCACTAACCCTTAACTTTACTTTCAAGACATTCCCCAACCACTCTTCCCCTTTACCCTTGCTTGACCTTCGTTTCACTCAGAGCCAAAACATCCAGGTTCCTTTCCTCAAACCTACTACCTATCTCTCTTTCATTCTCATCTTGGTTACATCAACACACATTTAGACACCCCAGTCTGAGCCTTCGAGGAAGGGAGGGTTTGCAGCCCCCCGCTCTCGTCCTCTTTAGTCACCTTTTACGACACGTGAGGAATGCGTGGGAAATATTCTTTTTCCCTCATCAAAAGGTATAGATAAATATATATATACATATATATATATATATATATATATAAATATATATATATATATATATATATATATATATATATATATATATATATATATATATATATATATATATATATATATATATATATATATATATATATATATATATATATATATATATATCTTTCTTTTATCTTTTAAACTATTCGCCATTTCCGGCGTTAGCGAGGTAGCGTTAAGAACAGTGGAATGGGCCTTTTTTGGAATATCCTCACCTGGCCCCCTCTGTTCCTTCTTTTGTAAAATTTTAAAAAAAACGAGAGGGGAGGATTTCCAGCCCCCCGCTCCCTCCTCTTTTAGTCGCCTTCTACGACACGCAGGGAATACGTGGGAAGTATTGTTAATCCCCTATCCCCAGGGATATATATATATATATATATATATATATATATATATATATATATATATATATATATATATATATAATGGAAAGGATCACAATTTTGCGCGTGATCAAGATATTCCAATGAGTCCACGGGGAAAATGAAACACGAAAAGTTCCCAAGAACACTTTCGTGTAATAATCACATCATCAGGGGAGACACAAGAGAGGAATATAACAGTCAGTTGATATACATCGAAGAGACGAAGCTAGGGCACCATTTGGTTAACATGTGATTGTCCAAAACATTGTTTTGGACAATCTGGTTTAAACCATGTCTGGGGTAAACCATGGAAAGTTGTGTGGGGCCTGGATGTGGAAAGGGAGCTGTGGTTTCGGGCATTATTGCATGACAGCTAGAGACTGAGTATTAACAAATGGGGCCTTTGTTGTCTTTTCCTACTGCTACCTCGCACACATGAGGGGGGAGGGGGATGGTATTCCATGTGTGGCGAGGTGGCGATGGGAATGAATAAAGGCAGACAGTGTGAATTGTGTGCATGGGTATATATGTATGTGTCTCTGTGTGTATATATATGTGTACATTGAGATGTATAGGTATGTATATTTGCGTGTGTGGACGTGTATGTATAAACATGTGTATGGGGGTGAGTTGGGCCATTTCTTTCGTCTGTTTCCTTGCGCTACCTGGCAAACGCGGGAAACAGCGACAAAGTAAAATAATAATGATAATAATGTATATATATATATATATATATATATATATATATATATATATATATATATATATATATATATATATATATATATATATATATATATATATATATATATATATACATATATATATATATATATATAGATATATATGTATATATAGATATATATATATATATATATATATATTTATATATATATATGTATATATATATATATATATATATATATATATATATATATATATATATATATATATATATATATATATATATATATATATATATATATATATGTGTGTGTGTATATATCTTTTTTTCTTTCAAACTATTCAACATTTCCCGTGTTAGCGAGGTAGCGTTAAGAACAGATCATTGGGCCTTTGAGAGAATAACCTCACCTGGCCCCTTTCTCTTTTCCTTCTTTTGGAGCATAAAAAAAAAAGATATGAGAGGGGAGGATTTTCAGCCCCCCGCTCCCTCCCCTTTTAGTCGCCTTTTACGACACGCAGGAAAGAAGAGAGAATGTAGGGGTGAAGAGAGTAGTGAGAGTAAGTGAGCTTGGGAAGAAGACTTGTGTGAGAAAGTACCAGGAGAGACTGAGTACAGGATGAAAAGGTGACAAGAAAGGAGGAAAGGGGAGTGGGGGAGGAATGGGACGTATTTAGGGAAGCAGTGATGGCTTGCGCAAAAGATGCTTGTGGCATGAGAAGCGTGGGAGGCGGGTTGATTAGAAAAGGTAGTGAGTGTTGGGATGAAGAAGTAAGATTATTAGTGAAAGAGAAGAGAGAGGCATTTGGACGATTTTTGCAGGGAAAAATTGCAAATGAGTGGGAGAGGTATAAAAGAAAGAGGCAGGAGGTCAAGAGAAAGGTGAAAGAAGTGAAATAAAGGGCAAATGAGAGTTAAGGTGAGAGAGTATCATTAAATTTCAGAGAAAATAAAAATATGTTTTGGAACGAGGTAAATAAAGTACGTAAGACAAGGGAGCAAATGGGAACTTCAGTGAAGGGGGCTAATGGGGAGGTGATAACAAGTAGTGGTGATGTGAGAAGGATATGGATTGAGTATTTTGAAGGTTTGTTGAATGTGTTTGATGACAGAGTGTGAGATATAGGGTGTTTTGGTCGAGGTGGTGTGCAAAGTGAGAGGATTAGGGAAAATGATTTGGTAAGTAGAGAAGAGGTAGTAAAAGCTTTACGGAAGATGAAAGCCGGCAAGGCAGCAGGTTTGGATGGTATTGCAGTGAAATTTATTACAAAAGGGGGTGACTGTATTATTGACTGGTTGGTAAGGTTATTTAATGTATGTATGATTCATGGTGAGGTGCCTGAGGATTGGGGGAATACTTAATAGTGCCATTGTACAAAGGCCAAGGGAAAAGAGTGAGTGCTCAAATTACAGAGGTATAAGTTTGTTGAGCATTCCTGGTAAATTATATGGGAGGGTATTGATTGAGAGGGTGAAGGCATGTACAGAGCATCAGATTGGGGAAGAGCAGTGTGGTTTCAGAAGTGGTAGAGGATGTGTGGATCAGGTGTTTCCTTTGAAGAATGTATGTGAGAAATACTTAAAAAACAAATGGATTTGTATGTAGCATTTATGGATCTGGAGAAGGGATATGATAGAGTTGATAGAGATGCTCTGTGGAAACTACTAAGAATATATGGTGTGGGAGGCAAGTTGTTAGAAGCATTGAAAAGTTTTTATCGAGGATGTAAGTCATGTGTACGTGTAGGAAGAGAGGAAAGTGATTGGTTCTCAGTGAATGTAGGTTTACGGCAGGGGTGTGTGATGTCTCCATGGTTGTCTAATTTGTTTATGGATGGGGTTGTTAGGGAGGTGAATGCAAGAGTTTTGGAAAGAGGGGCAAGGATGCAGTCTGTTGGGAATGAGAGAGCTTGGGAAGTGAGTCAGTTGTTGTTCGCTGATGATACAGCGCTGGTGGCTGATTCATGTGAGAAACTGCAGAAGCTGGTGACTGAGTTTGGTAAAGTGTGTGAAAGAAGAAAGTTAAGAGTAAATGTGAATAAGAGCAAGGTTATTAGGTACAGTAGACTTGAGGGTCAAGTCAATTGGGGGGTAAGTCTGAATGGAGAAAAACTGGAGGAAGTAAAGTGTTTTAGATATCTGGGAGTGTATCTGGCAGCGGATGGAACAATGGAAGCGGAAGTGTATGATAGGATGTGGGAGGGGTCTAAAATTCTGGGAGCCTCGAAGAATGTTTGGAAGTCGAGAACATTATCTCGGAAATCAAAAATGGGTATATTTGAAGGAATAGTGGTTCCAACAATGTTGCGAGTTGTGGGCTAAGGATAGAGTTGTGCGCAGGAGGGTGGATGTGCTGGATATGAGATGTTTGAGGACAATATGTGGTGTGAGGTGGTTTGATCGAGTAAGTAATGTAAGGGTAAGAGAGATGTTTAGAAATAAAAAGAGTGTGGTTGAGAGATCAGAAGAGGGTGTTTTGGAATGGTTTGGTCACATGGAGAGAATGAGTAAGGAAAGATTGACCAAGAGGATATATGTGTCGGAGGTGGAGGGAACGAGGAGAAGTGGGAGACAAAATTGGAGGTGGAAAGATGGAGCGAAAAAGATTTTGAGTGATCGGGGCCTGAAAATGTAGGAGGGTGAAAGGCGTGATAGGAATAGAGTGAATTAGAACGATGTGGTATACCAGGGTCGACATGCTGTCAATGGATTGAACCAGGGCATGTGAAGCGTCTGGGGTAAACCATGGAAAGTTGTGTGTGGCCTGGATGTGGAAAGGGAGCTGTGGTTTCGGTGCATCATTACATGACAGCTAGAGACTGAGTGTGAACGAATGGGGCCTATGGTGTCTTTTCCTAGCGCTCCCTCGCACCCATGAGG
>NC_092291.1:4464306-4511806 GCF_036320965.1 Panulirus ornatus
CTTTGAAGAATGTATGTGAGAAATACTTAGAAAAGCAAATGGATTTGTATGTAGCATTTATGGATCTGGAGAAGGCATATGATAGAGTTGATAGAGATGCTCTGTGGAAGGTATTAAGAATATATGGTGTGGGAGGCAAGTTGTTAGAAGCAGTGAAAAGCTTTTATCGAGGATGTAAGGCATGTGTACGTGTAGGAAGGGGGGAAAGTGATTGGTTCTCAGTGAATGTAGGTTTGCGGCAGGGGTGTGTGATGTCTCCATGGTTGTTTAATTTGTTTATGGATGGGGTTGTTAGGGAGGTGAATGCAAGAGTTTTGGAAAGAGGGGCAAGTATGAAGTCTGTTGGGGATGAGAGAGCTTGGGATGTGAGTCAGTTGTTGTTCGCTGATGATACAGCGCTGATGGCTGATTCATGTGAGAAACTGCAGAAGCTGGTGACTGAGTTCGGTAAAGTGTGTGAAAGAAGAAAGTTAAGAGTAAATATGAATAAGAGCAAGGTTATTAGGTACAGTAGGGTTGAGGGTCAAGTCAATTGGGAGGTGAGTTTGAATGGAGAAAAACTGGAGGAAGTGAAGTGTTTTAGATATCTGTGAGTGTATGTGAGAAATACATAGAAAAGCAAATGGATTTGTATATAGCATTTATGGATCTGGAGAAGGCGTATGATAGAGTTCATAGAGATGCTCTGTGGATGGTATTAAGAATATATGGTGTGGGAGGCAAGTTGTTGGAAGCAGTAAAAAGGTTTTATTGAGGATATAAGGCACATGTACGTGTTGGAAAAGAAGAAAGTGATTGGTTCTCAGTGAACGTTGGGGTGCAGCAGGGGTGTTTGATGTCTCCATGGGTGTTTAATTTGTTAATGGATGGGGTTGTTAGGGAGGTGAATGCAAGGGTTTTGGAAAGAGGGTCAAGTATGCAGTATGTTGTGGATGAGAGCTTGGGAAGTGAGTCAGTAGTTCTTCGCTGATGATACAGCGTTAGTGGTTGATTCGTGTGCGAAACTGTAGAAGGTGGTGACTGAGCTTGGTAAAGTGTGTGAAAGAAGAAATCTGAAAGTAAATGTGAATAAGGGCAAGGTTATTTCGTACAGTAGGAATGAGGAACAAGCCAATTGGGAGGTAAGTTTAAAAAGGTGAAAAACTGGAGGAAGTGAAGTGTTTTACATATCTGGGAGTGGATTTAGCAACGGAAGGAACCATGGAAGCTGAAGTGAATCATGGTCTGGGGGAGGGAGCGAAAATTCTGGGAGCATTGAAGAATGTGTGGAAGCCCAGAATATTTTCCCGGAAAGCAAAAATGGGTATGTTTGAAGGAATAGTAGTTCCAACAATGTTATATACACATGTACACATGTACATAATTCATACTATTTGCCTTTATTTATTCCGATCGCCACCTCGCCACACATGAAATAACAACCCCCGCCCCCCTCATCTGTGCGAGGTAGCGCTAAGAAAGGACAACTAAGGGCACATTCGTTCACACTCAGTCTCTAGTTGTCATGTATTAATTCACCCAAACCACAGCTCCCTTCCCATATCCAGGCTCCACAGAACATTCCATGGTTTACCTCAGACGCTTCACATGCCCTGGTTCAATCTATTGACAGCACGTCGACCTCGGTATACCACATCGTTCCAATTCACTCTATTCCTTGCATACCTTTCACCCTCCAGCATGTTTAGGCCCCGATCACTCAAAAACTTTTTCCCTTCATCTTTCCACCTCTAATTTGGTCTCCCACTTCTCCTGGTTCCATCCACCTCTGTCACATATATCCTCTTTGTCAATCTTTCCTCACTCATTCTCTCCATGTGACCAAACCATTTCAAAACACCCTCCTCTGGTCTCCCAACCACACCCTTTTTATTACCACACATCTCTCTTACCTTATCATTACTTACTCGATCAAACCATCTCACACCACCCATTGTCCTTAAACATCTCATTTCCATCACATCCACCCTCCTGCGCACAACTCTATCCATAGTCCACGCCTCGCAACCATATAACTTTGTTGGAACCAGTATTCCTTCAAACATACGCCTTTTTGCTTTCCGCGATAATGTTCTGGACTTCCACACATTCTTCAAGAATTTTCGCCTCCTCCCCCACCCTATGATTCACGTCCGTTTCCATGGTTCTATACGCTGCCAAATCCACTCCCAGATATGTAAAACACTTCACTTCCTCCAGTTTTTCTCCAATCAAACTTACCTCCCCATTAACTTGACCCTTAACCCTACTGTACCTAATAACCTTACTCTTATTCACCTTTACTCTCAGCTTTCTTCTCTCACACACTATACTAAAGTCAATCACCAGCTTCTGGAGTTTCTCACAAGATTTAGGCACCAGCGATGTATCATCAGCGAAGAACAACTGACTCACTTCCCAAGCTCTCTCATCCACAACAGACTGCATAACTGCCCGCTTTCTAAAACCCTTGCATTCACCTCCCTAGCAACCCCATCCATAAATAAATTAAATAACCAAGGAGACATCACTCAACCCTGCCGCAAACCTACATTCACTGAGAACCAATCACTTTCCTTTCTGCCTACACGTACACGTGCCTTACATCCTCGATAAAAACTTTTTCTTGCCTTTAACATCTTGCCTCCCACACCATGTATTCTTAATACCTTCGAAAGAGCATCTCTATCAACTCTATCATATGCCTTATCTAGATCCATAAATGCTATATACAAATCCATTTGCTTTCCTAATTATGTCTCACATACTTTCTTTAAAAGCAAACACATTATCCACATATCCTCTACCACTTCTGAAACCACACTGCTCTTCCCCAATATGTTGCTCTGTACATGCCTTCACCCTCGCAATCAATACCCTCCCATATAATTTCCCAGAAATACTCAACAAACTTATACTTCTGTAATTTGAGCACTCACTTTTATCCCCTTTGCCTTTGTACAATGGCACTATGCAATCATTCCGCCAATCCTCAGGCACCTCACCTTGAGTCATACATACATTAAAGAACCTTACCAACTAGTCAACAATACAGTCACCCCCTTTTTTGATTAATTCCAATGTAATACCATCCAAACCCACTGCCTTGCCAGCTTTCATCTTCCGCAAAGCTTTTACCACCTCTTCTCTGTTTACCAAATCATTCTCCCTAACCCTCTCACTTTCTTCATCATCTCGTCCAAAACGCCCGATATCTGCCATTCTATCATCATACACATTCAGCAAACCTTCAATATACTCACTCCATTTCCTTCTCACATCACCACTACTTGTTATCACCTCTCCATTAGCACCCTTCACTGAAGTTCCCATTTGTTTCTTAGTCTTACTCGCTTTATTTACCTCCTTCTAAAACATCTTTTTATTCTCCCTAAAATTTAATGATACTCTCTCACCCCATCTCTTATTTGCCCTCTTTTTCACCTCTTGCATCTTTCTCTTGAACTCCTGCCTCTTTCTTTTATACATCTCCCAGTCATTTGAATTATTTCCCTGCAAAAATCGTCCAAATGCCTCTCTCTTCTCTCTCGCTAATAATCTTATCATCTTACAATCCCCTGGTAATAGGGGAAAAAGAATATTTCCCACGCATTCCTCACGTGTCGTAGAAGGCGACTAAAGGGGGCTGGAGCAGGGGGGGGGGCTAGAAACCCTCCCCTCCTTGTATTTTAACTTTCAAAAAAGGGGAAACAGAAGAAGGATTCACGCGGGGAGTGCTCATCCTCCTCGAAGTCTCAGATTGGGGGTGTCTAATTCTGCGTGTAATGTCACCAAGATGAGAAACAAGGAGAGATACTTAGTGTGCTTGAGAAAGGAACCTGGATGTTTTTGCTCTGAGTGAAACGAAGCTCAAGGGTAAAGGGGAAGAGTAGCTTGGGAATGTTTTGCGAGTAAACTCAAGGGTTGATGAGAGGACAAGAGCAAAGAAAGAAGTAGCACTACTCCTGAAACAGGAGTTGAGGGAGTATTTGATAGTGTAAAAAAGTAAAATCTAGATTGATATGGATAAAACTGAAAGTGGATGAAGAGAGATGGTTGATTATTTTTTCTTATGCAACTGGGCATGAGAAGAAAGATCATGAGAAGCAAGTGTTTTGCAAGCAGCTGAATGGGTGTGTTAGCAGTTTTCATGCATGATACCGGGTTGTAATGTCGGGTAATTAAATGCAAAGCTGAATAATGTGGCAGTTGAGGGAATAAGTGTTGTATATGAAGTGTTCAGTTTTATAAATGGAAATAGTGAAAACCTCATAGATTTGTGTGCTGAAAAAGGACTGCTGATTGGGAATACCTGGTTTTAGAATATATATAAATATATATATATATATATATATATATATATATATATATATATATATATATATATATATATATATATATATATATATATATATATATATATAGATATATAGATATATATATATATATATATATATATATATATATATATATATATATATATATATATATATATATATATATATATATATATATATATATATATATATATATATATATAGATATATATATATATATATATATATATATATATATATATATATATATATATATATATATCTATATATCTATATATATATATATATATATATATATATATATATATATATATATATATATATATATATATATATATATATATATATATATATATATATATATATAGATATAGATATATATATATATATATATATATATATATATATATATATATATATATATATATATATATATTTATATATATATATATATATATATATATATATATATATATATATATATATATATATATATATATATATATATATATATCTATATATATATGTATATATATATATATATATATATATATATATATATTTTATATTTTTTTTTATTATACTTTGTCGCTGTCTCCCGCGTTTGCGAGGTAGCGCAAGGAAACAGACGAAAGAAATGGCCCCCCCCCCCCCCATACACATGTATATACATACGTCCACACACGCAAATATACATACCTACACAGCTTTCCATGGTTTACCCCAGACGCTTCACATGCCTTGATTCAATCCACTGACAGCACGTCAACCCCTGTATACCACATCGCTCCAATTCACTCTATTCCTTGCCCCCCTTTCACCCTCCTGCATGTTCAGGCCCCGATCACACAAAATCCTTTTCACTCCATCTTTCCACCTCCAATTTGGTCTCCCTCTTCTCCTCGTTCCCTCCACCTCCGACACATATATCCTCTTGGTCAATCTTTCCTCACTCATTCTCTCCATGTGCCCAAACCATTTCAAAACACCCTCTTCTGCTCTCTCAACCACGCTCTTTTTATTTCCACACATCTCTCTTACCCTTACGTTACTTACTCGATCAAACCACCTCACACCACACATTGTCCTCAAACATCTCATTTCCAGCACATCCATCCTCCTGCGCACAACTCTATCCATAGCCCACGCCTCGCAACCATACAACATTGTTGGAACCACTATTCCTTCAAACATACCCATTTTTGCTTTCCGAGATAATGTTCTCGACTTCCACACATTTTTCAAGGCTCCCAAAATTTTCGCCCCCTCCCCCACCCTATGATCCACTTCCGCTTCCATGGTTCCATCCGCTGACAGATCCACTCCCAGATATCTAAAACACTTCACTTCCTCCAGTTTTTCTCCATTCAAACTCACCTCCCAATTGACTTGACCCTCAACCCTACTGTACCTAATAACCTTGCTCTTATTCACATTTACTCTTAACTTTCTTCTTCCACACACTTTACCAAACTCCGTCACCAGCTTCTGCAGTTTCTCACATGAATCCGCCACCAGCGCTGTATCATCAGCGAACAACAACTGACTCACTTCCCAAGCTCTCTCATCCCCAACAGACTTCATACTTGCCCCTCTTTCCAAGACTCTTGCATTTACCTCCCTAACAACCCCATCCATAAACAAATTAAACAACCATGGAGACATCACACACCCCTGCCGCAAACCTACATTCACTGAGAACCAATCACTTTCCTCTCTTCCTACACGTACACATGCCTTACATCCTCGATAAAAACTTTTCACTGCTTCTAACAACTTGCCTCCCACACCATATATTCTTAATACCTTCCACAGAGCATCTCTATCAACTCTATCATATGCCTTCTCCAGATCCATAAATGCTACATACAAATCCATTTGCTTTTCTAAGTGTTTCTCACATACATTCTTCAAAGCAAACACCTGATCCACACATCCTCTACCACTTCTGAAACCACACTGCTCTTCCCCAATCTGATGCTCTGTACCTGCCTTCACCCTCTCAATCAATACCCTCCCATATAATTTACCAGGAATACTCAACAAACTTATACCTCTGTAATTTGAGCACTCACTCTTATCCCCTTTGCCTTTGTACAATGGCACTATGCACGCATTCCGCCAATCCTCAGGCACCTCACCATGAGTCATACATACATTAAATAACCTTACCAACCAGTCAACAATACAGTCACCCCCTTTTTTAATAAATTCCACTGCAATACCATCCAAACCTGCTGCCTTGCCGGCTTTCATCTTCCGCAAAGCTTTTACTACCTCTTCTCTGTTTACCAAATCATTTTCCCTAACCCTCTCACTTTGCACACCACCTCGACCCAAACACCCTATATCTGCCACTCTGTCATCAGACACATTCAACAAACCTTCAAAATACTCATTCCATCTCCTTCTCACATCACCACTACTTGTTATCACCTCCCCATTTACGCTCTTCACTGAAGTTCCCATTTGCTCCCTTGTCTTACGCACCTTATTTACCTCCTTCCAGAACATCTTTTTATTCTCCCTAAAATTTACTGATACTCTCTCACCCCAACTCTCATTTGCCCTTTTTTTCACCTCTTGCACCTTTCTCTTGACCTCCTGTCTCTTTCTTTTATACTTCTCCCACTCAATTGCATTTTTTCCCTGCAAAAATCGTCCAAATGCCTCTCTCTTCTCTTTCATATATATATATATATATATATATATATATATATATATATATATATATATATATATATATATATATATATATATATATATATATAAGAATACGTATATAAGTAGGAGAGATGGCCAGAGAGTGTTATTGGATTATGGGTTAATTGATAAGCGCGTGAAAGAGAGAGTTTTGGATGTTAATGTGCTGAGAGGTGCAACTGAAGGGATGTCTGATCATTATCTTGTGGAGGCGAAGGTGATGATTTGTAAAGATTTTTAGAAAAGAAGAGAGAATGTTGAGGTGAAGAGAGTGGTGAAACTAAGTGAGCTTGGAAAGGAGACTTGTTTGAGGAAGTACCAGGAGAAACTGAGTGCATAATGGAAAAAGGTGAGGGCAAAGGACGCAAGGGAATTGGGGAGGAATAAGATGTTTTTAGGGAAGCAGTGATAGCTTGCGCAAAAGATGCTTATGGCTTGAGAAGCGTGGGAGGTGGGAAGATTAGAAAGGGTAGTGAGTAGTGGGATGAAGAAGTAAGATTATTATTGAAAAAGAAGAGAGATGCATTTGGGCGATTTTTTCCTGGAAATAGTGCAAATGACCGGGAGATGTATAAGAGAAAGAAACAGTATGTCAAGAGAAAGGTGCAAGCGGTGAAAAAGAGGGCAATGAGAGTTGGTATGAGACAATATCATTGAATTTTAGGGAGAATGAAAAGATGTTTTGGAAAGAGGTAAATATAGTGCGTAAGACAAGGGAACAAATGGGAACTTCAGTGAAGGGGGCTAATGGGAAGGTGATAACAAGTAGTGGTGATGTGAGGAGGGGATGGAGTGAGTATTTTGAAGGATAGTTGAATGTGTTAGATCATAGAGTGGCAGAAATAGGGTATTTTGGTCGAGGTGGGGTGCGAAGTGAGAGGGTTAGGGAGAAAGATTTGGTAAACATAGAAGAGGTAGTGAAAGCTCTGTGGAAGATGAAACCCGGAAAGGCGGAGACTTTGGATGGTACTGCAGCGGAATTTATTAAAAAAGGGGGTGACTGCGTTGTTGACTATTCGGTAAGAATATTCATTGTATGTATGGCTCATGGTGAAGTGCCTGAGGATTGGCGGAATGCATACATAGTATCGTTGTAGAAAGGCAAAGTGGATAAAGTTGCGTTTCAATTAGAGGTATAAGTTTGTTGATTTATTCCTAGGAATTTATATGGGAGGGTATTGATTGAATGGGGTGAAGGCATGTACAGAGCATCAGACTGGGAAGAGCATTGTGGTTTCAGATGTTGTAGAGGATGTGTGGATGTGTGCAAAAGGCATATGATAGAGTTGATAGAGATACTCTGTGGAAGGTATCAAGAATATATGATATGGGAGGCAAGTTGCTAGTAGCAGTGAAAAGCTTTTATCGACGATTTAAGTCATACGTTCAAGTAAAAAGAGAAGAAAGTGATTGGTTCTCAGTGAATGTCGGTTTGCGGCAAGAGTGCGTGACGTCTCCATTTTTGTTTAATTTTTAATGGATGGGGTAGTTAAGGCAGGAGTTTTGGAGAGAGGGCTAAGTATGCAGTTTGTTTTGGATGAGAGAGCTTGGGAATTGAATCAGTTGTTGTTCGCTGATGATACAGTGCTGGTGGCTGATTCGGGTGAGAAACTGCAGAAGCTGGTGACTGAGTTTGGTAAAGTGTATGAAAGAAGAAAGCTGAGAGTAAATGTGAATAAGAGGAAGGTTATGAGGTTCAATAAGGTTGAGGGACAAGTCACTTGGGAGGTAGTTTTGAATGGGAAAAAAAAAACTGGAGGAAATGAAGTGTTTTAGACATATGGGAGTGGATTTAGCAGCGGATAGAACAATGTAAGTGGAAGTGAGTCACTGGGTGGTGGAGGGGGCGAATGTTCTAGGAGCGTTGAAGAGTGTGTGGAAAGCGAGTACGTTATATCAGAGAGCAAAAATGGGTTTGTTTGAGGGAATAGTGGTTCCAACAATGTTATATGGTTGAAGGGCATGGGCTGTAGATAGGGTTGTGCGGAGGAGGGTGGACGGGCTGGAAATGAGGTGTTTGAGGACAATATGTGGTGTGAGGTGGTTTGATTGAGAAAGTAATTGAAGGGTATGAGAGATGTGTGGTAATAAAGGGTGTAGTTGACAGAGCAGAAGATGGTGTATTGAATGGTTTGGTCACATGGAGAGAATGAGTGAGGAAAGATTGACAAAGAGGATATATGTGTCAGAGGTGGAGGGAACGAGAAGTGGGAGACCAGATTGGAGGTTGAAGGATGGAGTGAAGAAGATTTTAAGCGATCGGGGCCTAAACATACAGGAGGGTGAAAGGCGTGCTAGGAATAGAGTTAACTGGAACGAAGTTTTATATCGGGTTGAACGAGTTGTCAGTGGATTGAACCAGGGCATGTGAAGCGTTTGGGGTAAACAATGGAAAGATTTTTGGGGCCTAAATGTGGAAAGGGAGCCGCGGCTTCGGTGAATTACACATGATAGCTAGAGATTGAGTGTGAACGAATGTAGCCATTGATGTCTTTTCCTAGCGCTACTTCGCGCGCGCGCGGGGGGAAGGGGATACCATTTCGTGTGTGGCGGGGTGGCGAGGAGAATGGATGAAGGAAGGCAGCATGTATGAATATGTAAATGTGTATATATGTATATGTGTGTGTATGTATATGTATGTATACGTTGAAATGTATAGGCATGTATATGTGCTTGTATAGGCATTTATATATATACATGGGTTGGTTGGCCATTCTTTCGTCTGTTTCCTTGAGCTTTCTCGCTAACACAGGAGAAGGCGACAAAGTATAATGAAAATAAGATACATATATATATATATATATATATATATATATATATATATATATATATATATATATATATATATATATATATATATATATATATATATATATATATATATATATATATATATGTATATATATATATATATATATATATATATATATATATATATATATATATATATATATATATACTCTTAACTTTCTTCTTTCACACACTTTACCAAACTCAGAAACTGCAGAAGCTGGTGACTGAGTTTGGTAAAGTGTGTGAAAGAAGAAAGTTAAGAGTAAATGTGAATAAGAGCAAGGTTATTAGGTACAGTAGGGTTGAGGGTCAAGTCAATTGGGAGGTGAGTTTGAATGGAGAAAAACTGGAGGAAGTGAAGTGTTTTAGATATCTGGGAGTGGATCTGGCAGCGGATGGAACCATGGAAGCGGAAGTGGATCATAGGGTGGGGGAGGGGCGAAAATTCTGGGAGCCTTGAAGAATGTGTGGAAGTCGAGAACATTATCTCGGAAAGCAAAAATGGGTATGTTTGAAGGAATAGTGGTTCCAACAATGTTGTATGGTTGCGAGGCGTGGGCTATGGATAGAGTTGTGCGCAGGAGGATGGATGTGCTGGAAATGAGATGTTTGAGGACAATGTGTGGTGTGAGGTGGTTTGATCGAATAAGTAACGTAAGGGTAAGAGAGATGTGTGGAAATAAAAAGAGCGTGGTTGAGAGAGCAGAAGAGGGTGTCTTGAAATGGTTTGGGCACATGGAGAGAATGAGTGAGGAAAGATTGACCAAGAGGACATATGTGTCGGAGGTGGAGGGAACGAGGAGAAGAGGGAGACCAAATTGGAGGTGGAAAGATGGAGTGAAAAAGATTTTGTGTGATCGGGGCCTGAACATGCAGGAGGGTGAAAGGAGGGCAAGGAATAGAGTGAATTGGAGCGATGTGGTATACCGGGGTTGACGTGCTGTCAGTGGATTGAATCGGGGCATGTGAAGCGTCTGGGGTAAACCATGGAAAGCTGTGTAGGTATGTATATTTGCGTGTGTGGACGTATGTATATACATGTGTATGGGGGTGGGTTGGGCCATTTCTTTCGTCTGTTTCCTTGCGCTACCTCGCAAACGCGGGAGACAGAGACAAAGCAAAAAAAAAAAAAAATGTATATATATATATATATATATATATATATATATATATATATATATATATATATATATATATATATATATATATATATATATATATATATATATATATATATATATATATTCGTGCAAGTTCACAGGGAAATGAAACGGTGCACTTTCGTGTAATAATCACTTCATCAGGGTAAATATCTAACAAGAAAGAAATATAACTAAGTTAATATTCAACGAAGAGACAAAGAAATATCCAGGTGAAGATCGGGTGCGTCTGTGACAGATAACGAGTGTATCATAAGCTTATTATGTGGACAAGAAGAGGAATTGTTTACAAATTTTATCAACAATAAAGCTATCCAATTTATATAGACTTTCACTAATATTAAGTATTAATTCTTTCTGTAATTAATAATAGAAGATTCAGTGATATTTCTCGTGGTACTGAAGTTAGAGTTAAAAACTGAGATGTCATTATTCCAGTCAATACAATGATCTCCCTTATCCCTGGGGAGAGGGGAGAAAGAAGACTTCCCACACATTCCTCACGTGTCGTAGAAGGCGACTAAAGGGGACGGGAGCGGGGGGACTAGAAACCCTCCCCTCCATGTATTTTTACTTTATAAACGGGGAAACAGAATGAGTCACGCGGGGAGTGCTCATCCTCCCCGAAGGCTCAGATTAGGGTGTCTAAATGTCTGTGGATGTAACCAAGATGAGAAAAAAGGAGAGATAGGTAGTATGTTTAAGGAAAGGAGCCTGGATGTTTTGGCTCTGAGTGAAACGAAGCTCAAGGGTAAAGGGGAAGAGTGGTTTGGGAATGCCTTAGGAGTAAACTCAGGGGTTAGTGAGAGGACAAGAGCAAGGGAAGGAGAAGCACTACTGCTAAAACAGGAGTGGGAGTATGTGATAGAGTGTAAAAATGTAAACTCTAGATTGGCATGGGTAATACTGAAAGTGGATGGAGAGAGGTGGGTGTTTATTGGTGCATATACACCTGACCATGAGAAGAAAGATCATGAGAGGAAAGTGTTTTGGGAGCAGCTGAGTGAGTGTGTTAGTAGTTTTGATGAACGAGACCTAATTATAGTGATGGATGATTTGAATGCAAAGGTGAGTAATGTGGCAGTTGAGGGAATAATTGGTGTACATGCGGAGTTCAGTGTTGTAAATGGAAATGGTCAAGAGCTTGTAGATTTATGTGCTGAAAAGATCTGGTGATTGGGAATACCTGGTTTAAAAAGAGAGATATACATAAGTATACGTATGTAAGCAGGAGAGATAGGACAGAGAGCGTTATTGGATTATGCGTTAATTGATAGGCGCTCGAAAGAGAGACTTTTGGATGTTAATGTGCTGAGAGGTGCAACTGGAGGGATGTCTGATCATTATCTTGTGGAGGCGAAGGTGAAGATTTGTATGGGTTTTCAAAAAGATGACAGAATGTTGGGGTGAATAGAGTGGTGAGAGTAAGTGAGCTTGGGAAGGAGACATGTGTGAGGAAGTACCAGGAGAGACTGAGTACAGAATGGAAAAAGGTGAGAACAAAGGACGTAAGGGGAGTGGGGGAGGAATGGGATGTATTTAGGGAACCAGTGATGGCTTGCACAAAAGATGCTTGTGGCATGAGAAGCGTGGGAGGTGGGTTGATTAGAAAGGGTAGTGAGTGGTGGGATGAAGAGGAAAGATTATTGGTGAAAGAGAAGAGAGAGGCATCTAGACGGTTTTTGCAAGGAAATAATGCAAATGACTGGGAGATGTATAAAAGAAAGAGGCAGGAGGTCAAGAGAAAGGTGCAAGAGGCGGAAAAGAGGGCAAATGAGAGTTGCGGTGAGAGAGTATCATTAAATTTTAGGGAGAATAAAAAGATGTTTTGGAAGGAGGTAAATAAAGTGCGTAAGGCAAGGGAACCAATGGGAACATAAGTGAAGGGGGCTAATGGGGAGGTGATAACAAGTAGTGGTGATGAGAGGAGATGGAATGAGTATTTTGAGGGTTTTTTGAATGTGTTTGATAATAGAGTGGAAGATATAGGGTGTTTTGTTCGGGGTGGTGTGCAAAGTGAGAGGGTTAGGGAGAATGATTTGGTAAACAGAGAAGAGGTAGTGAAAGCTTTGTGGAAGATGAAAGCCAGCAAATCAGCGGGTTTGGATGGTATTGCAGTGGACTTTATTAAAAAAGGGGTGACTGAACTGTTTACTGGTTGGTAAGGATTTTTAATGTATCTATGACTCATGGTGAGGTACCTCAAGACTGGAGGAATGCTTGCATAGTGCCATTGTACAAAGGCAAAGGTTATAAGAGTGAGTGCTCAAATTACAGAGGTATAGGTTTGTTGAGTATTCCTGGTAATTTATATGGGAGGGCATTGATTGAGAGGGTGAAGGCATGTACAGAGCATCAGATTGTGGAAGAGCAGTGTGGTTTCAGAAGTGGTAAAGGATGTGTGGATCAGGTGTTTGCTTTGAAGGATGTATGTGAGAAATACTTAGAAAAGGAAATGGATTTGTATGTAGCATTTATGGCTCTGGAAAAGGCTTATGATAGAGTTGATAGAGATGCTCTGTGGAAGGTATCAAGAATATATGGTGTCGGAGGTAAGTTGTTAGAAGCAGTGAAAAGCTTCTATCGATCATATAAGGCATGTGTACGTGTAGGAAGAAAAGAAAGTGATTGGTTCTTAGTGAAAGTAGGTTTGCAGCAAGGGTGCGTGATGTCTCCATGGTTGTTTAATTTGTTTATTGATGGGGTTGTTAGGGAGGTGAATGCAAGAGTTTTGGAAAGAGGGGCAGGGATGCAATCTGTTATGGATGAGAGAGCTTGGGAAGTGAGTCAGTTGTTGTTCGCCGATGATACAGCGCTGGTGGCTGATTCGGGTGAGAAACTGCAAAATCTGGTGACTGAGTTTGGCGAAAGTTCTGGGAGCATTGAAAAATGTGTGGAAGTCGAGAACGTTATCTTGGAAAGGCAAAAATGGGTATGTTTGAAAGAATAGTGGTACCAACAATGTTATATCGTTGCGAGGCGCGGGCTACAGATAGAGTTTTGTAGAGTAGGGTGGATGTGCTGGAAATGAGGTGTTTGAGGACAATATGTGGTGTGAGATGGTTTGATCGATTATGTAATGACAGGGTAAGAGATATGTGTGGTAATAAAAAGAGTGTGGTTTGAGAGAGCAGAGGAGGATGTTTTGAAATGCTTTGATCACATGGAGAGAATGCGTGAGGAAAGATTGACAAAGAGGATATATGTGTCAGAGGTGGAGGGAACGAGGAAATGTGGCAGACCAAATTGGCGGTGCAAAGATGGAGTGAAAGAGGTTTTTAGTGATCGGGGCCTGAACATGCAGGAGGGTGAAAGGAGTGCAAGGAATAGAGTGAATTGGAACGATGTGGTATACCGGTGTCGACGTGCTGTCAATGGATTGAACCAGGGCATGTTAAGCGTCTGGGGTAAACCATGGAATGTTCTGTGGGGCCTGGATGTGGAAAGGGAGCTGTGGTTTCGGTGAATTATACATGACAGCTAGAGACTGAGTGTGAACGAATGTGGCCTAAGTTGTCTTTCCCAGTGCTACCTCGAGCACCTGCGGGGAGTGGGGGTTTTCGTTTCATATGTGGCGGGGTGGCGACAGGTATGAATAAGGGCAGACGGTATGAATTATGTACATGTGTATATATGTATAGTCTGTGTGTGAATATATATGTATACGTTGAGATGTATAGGTATGTATATTTGCGTTTGTGGACGTGTATGTATATACATGTGCATATGGGTTGGTTAGGCCATTCTTTCGCCTGTTTCCTTGCGCTACCTCGCTAACGCGGGAGACAGCGACAAAGTATAATAAATAATAATGATAAACAATGATCATAGTTTTTAACGTGATTAAACAAGGTATCTGATTCTTTTCCTGTTGTTATACTATATTTTTGTTGCTTGAGTCTCGCAGAAAGACCCTTACCAGTCTGCCCAACGTAAAAGTTATCATAATTTCTACATAGCACTTTGTGGATGCATCCAGGAGAACCCTCTGGTAAGCTCCTAATTCAGATATTCTTCATAGTATTTTTGTTGCTGAATGCAAAATTTGCGTTAAAGAATTTAAGCAACATGGGAAGTAAAGTAAAATTATCATTATCAAAAAGGAGAACTAAAAGATTCTTAGTGTCAATGGGAGGTTTGGGTTGAACTCTATAAAATGATTTCCTTGCTAACTTAAGGGATTTATCAAAAAAGATCTAAGATTGTTTGACTTGAATCTAACAGAATATATCTCAAACTCATCATCAATGAACTCTGGACTGCAAATACGTAATGCCCTAAGGAACATAGTGTGAAATGATGATTATTTAACTCTGTCATGTTGAGGTGAGTAATAATGGATATATGAGCATACATTGGTAGGTTTTCTGTATATCCTAAACTTAAACTTGTTTCCATGCCTATGGATCATGCAATCTAAAAATGGTAAAATAACATTATTTTCATTTTTACAGTAAATTTGATGGAAGGTACTAAATTCTTAAGTAAGGGGAGAAATGTTTGTAGATTTTCATTTGTTGGCCAAACATAAAAAAACATCTATATACCTAAACTGAATTGCATTAGAAGGCAAGATATCCTTTGGTAATTTTGTTTCAGAGAATTACATATAAAGATTACTTAGTTCTTGTGAAAGAGGGTCAACCCTTGCCATAACAGATTTTTGAGCATAATATTCACCTTTGAATTTAAATACAGTCTTTTATACACAATTCTATAAGTTCAATAAAAATTGACTTTGAAATAGGTAAATGAATATCATCCAAAACATCAAATAAATATTCTAAAAGGTCATCAACTGGAACTTTTGTGAACTGTGAGGAAACGATAGAGCTAACATGTTTGAAATCAAAATTAACATTGATATCATTAAGCTTTTCAACTAAATCTATATTGTTCATGATATCAGAATTTGATATCTTACCCACCAATGGGCTTAATAAAGAAACTAACCACTTTGACAATTTATATGTGATGGAGCCTACTGAGTTTACTATGGGTCTTGCTGGAAAAAATGTTTTTTTGTTTTGATAAGGATCCCCTAGAAGCAGTTAATTCTCATTTTAATAAAGAACTGAAGCTGTTGTTGAAAGATAATAGTTCTCTCATCAAAAGATTGTTATATATGTCCCCTTCATTGACGCATATCTATGAGCTGCTAGGATGAATGTGACTTGACTGCCACAAACAGTTTGTTCCCGGGTGGCCGGTGAATGCCTCACGGCCTTCATTGTGAATTCCTTCAGAGATATCATTTTTCATGACCTGATTTTAAAACTTGATATCAATTATGTTTCACATTGATTCATTTTTATTCATTTATTTATTTTACTTTGCTTTGTCGCTGTCTCCCGCGTTAGCGAGGTAGCGCAAGGAAACAGACGATAGAATGGCCCAACCCACCCACATACATATGTATATACATGCACGTCCACACACAGCACATATACATACCTATACATCTCAATGTATACATATACATACACACACAGACATATACATGTATACCCATGTACATAATTCATACTGTCTGCCTTTATTCATTCCCATCGCCACCCCGCCACACATGAAATAACAACCCCCTCCCCCTCATGTGTGCGAGGTAGCGCTAGGAAAAGACAATAAAGGCCCCATTCGTTCACACTCAGTCTCTAGCTGTCATGTAATAATGCAAGGCAGCAGGTTTGGATGGTATTGCAGTGGAATTTATCAAAAAAGGGGGTGAGTGTATTGTTGACTGGTTGGTAAGGTTATTTAATGTATGTATGACTCATGGTAAGGTGCCTGAGGATTGGCGGAATGCTTGCATAGTGCCATTGTACAAAGGCAAATGGGATAAGAGTGAGTGCTCAAATTACAGAGGTATAAGTTTGTTGAGTATTCCTGGTAAATTATATGGGAGGGTATTGATTGAGAGGGTGAAGGAATGTACAGAGCATCAGATTGGGGAAGAGCATTGATTCATACAGATGAATATTAATTTCTATTAAATGTGATAATAAAATGATTCCTAAAAAAAAATTATAATGTTACTTGAGATTCGTCGTCAAAAAAATACGATTACTCAGTCTCGTGCCGGCTCAACAGGGAATGGAATATATCTGAGCACTAATGAGAAATCATTAGGCGATATCCTGCGTTATGGTAATTTATATATCCCCCTTCGTCCCAAGCTTCACACTATTCCTCACCTCTGAACACGCTTACTCTCTCTCTCTCTCTCTCTCTCTCTCTCTCTCTCTCTCTCTCTCTCTCTCTCTCTCTCTCTCTCTCTCTCTCCCCACACACACATGCACACACCAGTACAATTATTTTCGCACTTACGAAACTATAATTGTCATGTCAAGCGATTGCGGCCCTTCATTATTCTATGAAGCAATTGTAATTAGGAAGGACATTAATGAAAATTATGAAAAAACATTGATTAATGATTTTGTTCACATTGACTTTTTTTTTTTTTTTACAGTTTTTCCTGGATATCTGGTGAAGTGGAGGCTTGTAGTCCTGAGCAATTAGTGGACGGGGGATGGCCCTACGTTACCTCTCGATGATCACCTAGTCGACTTTCTCTTTCCTAATAACGTGACGGGTTTGGGTTGAGTAAATCTTGTAAATCCCTGGTGACTGACAACCAGCCGACAATTGACTGTATCGTGAGTGAAGTGTTCGACGGAAATTACAAATACGGGAGAGCACCATACAAGCTGTAGAGAACAGAAGGAAACATGATGAGAGAAAATGAGACTCAGGTAGCCAGTCGGGTAAACAAAGAAACAGACGTATTACGGTTAACCAGCGGTGAGGATGGCAGGTAATAATGAGGATCCCCTCTAGTTAAGAGTCAGGCACAGGTCATACGATATCATGTCATGTCTCAGGCTATTCACATATGTTGAAATATGTTAACGGCTTGAGAAGTAGCTAACATTGTGGTAAGGAATTTACGCCATTCATAAACACCTTATTCCTTCAGGATATCAGTGTTGCATGTGTAGTGGTGTTCTTTATGGGTGATATTCACGTAAGTGATCATGTATGCATACACAGTCGATGTTACCATCTTCCTATTTACATCTTGCTTTACGCAAAGAAACATGTCACTTCTGTCAGGATAACAAGATCAACCAAAATTTTATAGTTTACTGTGCGGCTTAATTCATAGAAATGGCAAAACCATGTGGGATTAGCATTCAGTTGGTATCACTTTCCTGCGTTCTCATCCAATCACTACACAGCGAAGAACCGGATAGTCTCTGTCCAGTTTTGCTTCACGTTGTGGATGGTTTTATACACATACATCTAGCCTTCTCACTCGTTTATAACACGTTGTTACATCAAATCCTCATTGAAAAAAAAATCCACTGACGTCTACAGTTAAAGAATGCCTTGATCTTCCAGTATTGGAATATTTCCATAATGTTAAATGACCATACCAACTTCAACCAAATGTCCTCAAGGTGCCGCACGGGTAAGCCATCATCATTTCTACTTCCATTGGATCAATTCCAATGTATAACCAAAGTACTCTGTGGTCTTTGCTGATCTTTAGCAGCATCCAGTTTATTTGTCTCCATTTGTTTCACATAGATTCTTCGACAATTGTTTTCACTGAAAATGAAGTGATGACCTAAGAATGAAAGATTCTTCACTATTATTCTCTCTTGATGACCTTAGACCATATCGGGACAGATGTGATGCACGAAATACTGTAAAAATGATAAGGACCAAAAGACCCATGTAATATATAGTAGTTATTCATTACTTCAGTTGTCTCTCGAAAAAGAAATATCATTTTATAAATATTATTTCTAGGTTTTTATATTATATGTTTGCTGAATGTTCTAAAACTCTGAGGGTCCCTAGTCAGCGACAGGCCAATGTATTCCTGGCAGCTGGACCACTGTAGATAAAAGCTTAAGATTTTAGCCTCTCGTGGCTGGTATGAATTAGAGGACTTCCCTCGCTTCAGTGTCCTGCAAATGTTCGTTTTCATCCAACGATTAGGTAACCAGATTCTTAAAGGTTGTTTTCTCTCATGAGGAACCGTAGTGAATTTTCGTTGCAATGCATAACCTCAACAGATTCCCTCAGATAATAGGATTCTGCCTGTCCATACATGACAGCCTGGACTGACAGCACTAAGCAGCCGTTTCCTTAAGTATCTTCGACGATGGTCACTACAGGTGGACGGAAATCTTACCTTACCGGGTGCCATGGGGGCTGCTGGAAAGATCTATCTATCTATCTATCAATATATATATATATATATATATATATATATATATATATATATATATATATATATATATATATATATTTTTTTTTTTTTTGCTATTTATTTTGCTTTGTCGCTGTCTCCCGCGTTAGCAAGGTAGCGCAAGGAAACACACTAAAGAATGGCCCAACCCACCCACATACACATGTATATACATCCATATCCGCACACGCAAATGTACATACCAATACATCTCAATGTATACATACATATATACACACGTACATAATTCATACTGTCTGCCTTTGTTCATTCCCATCGACACCTCGCCACACATGAAATAACAACCCCCCTCCCCCCTCATGTGCGCGAGGTAGCGCTAGGAAAAGACAACAAAGGCCACATTCGTTCACACTCAGTCTCTAGCTGTCATGTAATAATGCAGCAAAACCACAGCTCCCTTTCCACATCCAGGCTCCACACAACTTTCCATGGTTTACCCCAGACGCTTCACATGCCCTGGTTCAATCCATTAACAGCACGACGACACCGGTATACCACATCGTTCCAATTCACTCTATTCCTTCCACGCCTTTCACAATCCTCCATGTTTAGGCGCCGATCACTCAAAATCTTTTTCACTCCATCTTTCCACCTACGATTTGGTCTCCCACTTCTCCTTGTTCCCACCACCTCTGACATATATATCCTCTTGGTCAATCATTCCTCACTCATTCTCTCCCATATATATCCTCTTGATCAATCTTTCCTCACTCATTCTCTCCATGTGACCAAACCATCTAAAAACACCTTCTTCTACTCTCTCAACTACACTCTTTTTATTACCACACATCTCTCT
The DNA here is from genome assembly GCF_036320965.1 of Panulirus ornatus. NCBI lineage: Eukaryota > Metazoa > Arthropoda > Malacostraca > Decapoda > Palinuridae > Panulirus > Panulirus ornatus. The sequence continues at coordinate 4,484,353 of NC_092291.1, forward strand.
TACCCTATTATTACTTACTCAATCAAACCACCTCACACCACATATTCTCCACAAACATCTCATTTCCAGCACATCCATCCTCCTAGGCACAACTCTATCCATAGCCCACGCTTTCTGTTGGACGGGGTAGCGCAAGAAATATATATATATATATATGTATATATATATATATATATATATATATATATATATATATATATATATATATATATATATATATATATATATATATATATATATATATTCTCCCTCTCTCGCAAACTATTCGCCATTTCCCGCGTTAGCGAGGTAGCGTTAAGAACAGAGGACTGGGGCCTTTGAGGGAACATCCTCACCTGGCCCCCTTCTCTGTTCCTTCTTTTAGAAAATTAAAAAAAACTTGAGGGGAGGATTTCCAGCCCCCCGCTCCCTCCCGTTTTAGTCACCTTCTACGACACGCAGGAATACGTGGGAAGTATTCTTTCTCCCCTATCCCCAGGGATAATATATATATATATATATATATATATATATATATATATATATATATATATATATATATATATATATATATATATATATATATATATATATAGTACCAGGAGAGACTGAGTACAGAATGGAAAAAGGTGAGAACAATGGAAGTAAGGGGAGTGGGGGAGGAATGGGATGTATTTAGGGAATCAGTGATGGATTGTGCAAAAGATATATATATATATATATATATATATATATATATATATATATATATATATATATATATATATATATATATATATATATATATATACATATATTTTTTTTTTTTTTTTTTTGCTTTGTCGATGTCTCCCGCGTTTGCGAAGTAGCGCAAGGAAACAGACGAAAGAAATGGCCCAACCCACCCCCATACACATGTATATACATACGTCCACACACGCAAATATACATACCTACACAGCTTTCCATGGTTCACCCCAGACGCTTCACATGCCTTGATTCAATCCACTGACAGCACGTCAACCCCGATATACCACATCGCTCCAATTCACTCTATTCCTTGCCCTCCTTTCATACTCCTGCATGTTCAGGCCCCGATCACACAAAATCTTTTTCACTCCATCTTTCCACCTCCAATTTGGTCTCCCTCTTCTCCTCGTTCCCTCCACCTCCGACACATATATACTCTTGGTCAATCTTTCCTCACTCATTCTCTCCATGTGACCAAACCATTTCAAAACACCCTCTTCTGCTCTCTCAACCACGCTCTTTTTATTTCCACACATCTCTCTTACCCTTACGTTACTTACTCGATCAAACCACCTCATACCACACATTGTCCTCAAACATCTCATTTCCAGCATATCCATCCTCCTGCGCACAACTCTATCCATAGTCCACGCCTCGCAACCATACAACATTGTTGGAAACACTATTCCTTCAAACATACCCATTTTTGCTTTCCGAGATAATGTTCTCGACTTCCACACATTCTTCAAGGCTCCCAGAATTTTCGCCCCCTCCCCCACCCTATGATCCACTTCCGCTTCCATGGTTCCATCCGCTGCCAGATCTACTCCCAGATATCTAAAACACTTCACTTCCTCCAGTTTTTCTCCATTCAAACTCACCTCCCAATTGACTTGACCCTCAACCCTACTGTACCTAATAACCTTGCTCTTATTCACATTTACTTTTAACTTTCTTCTTTCACACACTTTACCAAACTCAGTCACCAGCTTCTGCAGTTTCTCACATGAATCAGCCACCAGCGCTGTATCATCAGCGAACAACAACTGACTCACTTCCAAAGCTCTCTCATCCCCAACAGACTTCATACTTAACCCTCTTTCCAAAACTCTTGCATTTACCTCCCTAACAACCCCATCCATAAACAAATTAAACAACCATGGAGACATCACACACCCCTGCCGCAAACCTACATTCACTGAGAACCAATCACTTTCCTCTCTTCCTACACGTACACATGCCTTACATCCTCGATAAAAACTTTTCACTGCTTCTAACAACTTGCCTCCCACACCATATATTCTTAATACCTTCCACAGAGCATCTCTATCAACTCTATCATATGCCTTCTCCAGATCCATAAATGCTACATACAAATCCATTTGCTTTTCTAAGTATTTCTCACATACATTCTTCAAAGCAAACACCTGATCCACACATCCTCTACCACTTCTGAAACCACACTGCTCTTCCCCAATCTGATGCTCTGTACATGCCTTCACCCTCTCAATCAATACCCTCCCATATAATTTGCCAGGAATACTCAACAAACTTATACCTCTGTAATTTGAGCACTCACTCTTATCCCCTTTGCCTTTGTACAATGGCACTATGCACGCATTCCGCCAATCCTCAGGCACCTCACCATGAGTCATACATACATTAAATAACCTTACCAACCAGTCAACAATACAGTCACCCCCTTTTTTCATAAATTCCACTGCAATACCATCCAAACCTGCTGCCTTGCCGGCTTTCATCTTCCGCAAAGCTTTTACTACCTCGTCTCTGTTTACCAAATCATTTTCCCTAACTCTCGCACTTTGCACACCACCTCGACCAAAACACCCTATATCTGCCACTCTATCATCAAACACATTCAACAAACCTTCAAAATACTTACTCCATCTCCATCTCACATCACCACTACTTGTTATCACCTCCTCATTTGCGCCCTTCACTGAAGTTCCCATTTGCTCCCTTGTCTTACGCACTTTATTTACCTCCTTCCAGAACATCTTTTTATTCTCCCTAAAATTTAATGATACTCTCTCACCCCAACTCTCATTTGCCCTTTTTTTCCCCTCTTGCACCTTTCTCTTGACCTCCTGTCTATTTCTTTTATACGTCTCCCACTCAATTTCATTTTTTCCCTGCAAAATTCGTCCAAATGCCTGTCTCTTCTCTTTCACTAATACTCTTACTTCTTCATCCAACCACTCACTACCCTTTCTAATCAACCCACCTCCAACTCTTCTCATGCCACAAGCATCTTTTGCGCAATCCATCACTGATTCCCTAAATACATCCCATTCCTCCCCCACTCCCCTTACTTCCATTGTTCTCACCTTTTTCCATTCTGTACTCAGTCTCTACTGGTACTTCCTCACACAAGTCTCCTTCCCAAGCTCACTTACTCTCATCACCCTCTTCACCCAAACATTCACTCTTCTTTTCTGGAAACCCATACAAATCTTCACCTTAGCCTCCACAAGATAATGATCAGACATCCCTCCAGTTGCACCTCTCAGCACATTAACATCCAAAAGTCTCTCTTTCGCGCTCCTGTCAATTAACACGTAATCCAATAACGCTCTCTGGCCGTCTCTCCTACTTACATAAGTATACTTATGTATATCTCGCTTTTTAAACCAGGTATTCCCAAGCATCAGTCCTTTTTCCGCACATAAATCTACAAGCTCTTCACCATTTCCATTTACAACACTGAACACTGCATATATATATATATATATATATATATATATATATATATATATATATATATATATATATATATATATATATATATATATATATATATATATATATATATATATATATATATATATATATATATATATATATATATATATATATATATATATATATATATATATACATATATATATTATATATATATATATTATATATATATATATATATATATATATATATATATATATATATATATATATATATATATATATATATATATATATATATATATATATATATATATATATATATATATATATATATATATATATATATATATATATATATATATATATATATATATATATATATATATATATATATATATATATATATATATATATATATATATATATATATATATATATAAATAAAGTGCGTAAGACAAGGGAGCAAATGGGAACTTCAGTGAAGGGCGCAAATGGGGAGGTGATAACAAGTAGTGGTGATGTGAGAAGGAGATGGAGTGAGTATTTTGAAGGTTTGTTGAATGTGTTTGATGATAGAGTGGCAGATATAGGGTGTTTTGGTCGAGGTGGTGTGCAAAGTGAGAGGGTCAGGGAAAATGATTTGGTAAACAGAGAAGAGGTAGTGAAAGCTTTGCGGAAGATGAAAGCCGGCAGGGCAGCAGGTTTGGATGGTATTGCAGTGGAATTTATTAAAAAAGGGGGTGACTGTATTGTTGACTGGTTGGTAAGGTTATTTAATGTATGTATGACTCATGGTGAGGTGCCTGAGGATTGGCGGAATGCGTTCATAGTGCCATTGTACAAAGGCAAAGGGGATAAGAGTGAGTGCTCAAATTACAGAGGTATAAGTTTGTTGAGTATTCCTGGTAAATTATATGGGAGGGTATTGATTGAGAGGGTGAAGGCATGTACAGAGCATCAGATTGGGGAAGAGCAGTGTGGTTTCAGAAGTGGTAGAGGATGTGTGGATCAGGTGTTTGCTTTGAAGAATGTATGTGAGAAATACTTAGAAAAGCAAATGAATTTGTATGAAGCATTTATGGATCTGGAGAAGGCATATGATAGAGTTGATAGAGATGCTCTGTGGAAGGTATTAAGAATATATGGTGTGGGAGGCAAGTTGTTAGAAGCAGTGAAAAGTTTTTATCGAGGATGTAAGGCATGTGTACGTGTAGGAAGAGAGGAAAGTGATTGGTTCTCAGTGAATTTAGGTTTGCGGCAGGGGTGTGTGATGTCTCCATGGTTGTTTAATTTGTTTATGGATGGGTTGTTAGGGAGGTGAATGCAAGAGTTTTGGAAAGAGGTGGAAGTATGAAGTCTGTTGTGGATGAAAGAGCTTGGGAAGTGAGTCAGTTGTTGTTCGCTGATGATACAACGCTGGTGGCTGATTCATGTAAGAAACTGCAGAAGCTGGTGACTGAGTTTGGTAAAGTGTGTGAAAGAAGAAAGTTAAGAGTAAATGTGAATAAGAAGAAGGTTATTAGGTACAGTAGGGTTGAGGGTCAAGTCAATTGGGAGGTAAGTTTGATTGGAGAAAAACTGGAGGAAGTAAAGTGTTTTAGATATCTGGGAATGGATCTGGCAGCGGATGGAACCATGGAAGCGGAAGTGGATCATAGGGTGGGGGAGGGGGCGAAAATTCTGGGAGCCTTGAAGAATGTGTGGAAGTCGAGAAAATTATCTCGGAAAGCAAAAATGGGTATGTTTGAAGGAATAATGGTTCCAACAATGTTGTATGGTTGCGAGGCGTGGGCTATGGATAGAGTTGTGCGCAGGAGGATGGATGTGCTGGAAATGAGATGTTTGATGACAGTGTGTGGTGTGAGGTGGTTTGATCGAGTAAGTAACGTAAGGGTAAGAGAGATGTGTGGAAATAAAAAGAGCGTGGTTAAGAGAGCAGAAGAGGGTGTTTTGAAATGGTTTGGGTACATGGATATACACTTCCCACGCATTCCTCATGTGTCGTAGACGGCGACTAAAGGGGACGGGACCGGCGGGCTAGAAATCCTCCCCTCCTTATATTTTACCTTTCGAAAAGGGGACACAGAAGGAGTCAAGCGAGGAGTTCTTTTTATTCTGGAAGGCTCAGATTCATGAGTCTAACTGAGTATGGATGTAAAAAAGATGAGAAAAAGGAGAGATTGGTAGTATATTTGAGGAAAACAACCTGGATGTCTTGGCTCTGAGTGAAACGAGCTCAGGGGTAAAAGGAAAGAGTGGTTTGGGAATGTCTTGTGATTAAAGTCAGACGTTAGTGAGATGACAAGAGCATGGAGGTAATAGCACTACTGGTGAAACAGGAGCGGTGGGAGTATGTGATACAGTGTAAGAAAGTATACTCTATATTGATATGGGTAAAACTGAAAGTGGATGGAAAGAGATGGGTGATTATTGGTGCTTATGCATATGAGCAGGAGAAGAAAGATCATGAGACGCATGTGTTTCGGGAGCAGCTGAGTGAGTGTGTTATTAATATTGATGCACGAGACCGGGTTACAGTGATGGGTGATTTAAATGAAAAGGTGAGTAATGTGGCAGTTGAGGGAATAATTGGTGTACATGAGATGTTCAGTGTTGTAAATAGAAATGGTGAAGAGCTTGCAGATATATGTGCTGAAAAAGGACTGGTGATTTGGAAGACCTGGTTTAAAAAGAGAAATATACATAAGCATACGTATGTAAGTTGGAGAGATTGCCAGAGAACGTTATTGGATTGCGTGTTAATTGATAGGCGCACGAAAGAGAGACATTTGGATGTTAACATGCTGAGATGTGCAACAGGGGGGATCTCTGATCATTATCTTGTGGAGGTGAGGGTGAAGATTTGCAGAGGTATACAGGAAAGAAGAGAGAAAGTTGGGGCTAGGAGAGTGGTGAGAGTAAGTGAGCTTAGGAAGGAGGCTTGTGTGAGGAAGTACCAAGAGAGACTGAATATAAAATGAATAAACGGTGAGAACAAAGGAGGTAAGGGGAGTGGGGAAGGAATGGGATGTATTTAGGGAAGAGGTGATGGCTTGCGCAAAAGATGCTTGTGGCATGAGAAGCGTGGGAGGTGGGCAGATTAGAAAGGGTAGTGAGTGGTGGAATAAAGAAGTAAGATTATTAGTGAAAGAGAACAGACAGGCATTTGGACGATTTTTGCAGGGAAATAATGCAAATGAATGGGAGCTGTATAAGAGAAAGACGCAGGAGATCAAGAGAAAGGTGCAAAAGGCGAAAAAGTGGGCAAATTAGAGTTGGGGTGAGAGAGTATCACTGAATTTTAGGGAGAATAAAAAGATGTTTTGGAAGGAGGCAAATAAAGTGCGTAATACAAGGGAGCAAATGGGAACTTCAGTGAAGGGCGCAAATGGGGAGGTGATAACAAGTAGTGGTGATGTGAGAAGGAGATGGAGTGAGTATTTTGAAGGTTTGTTGAATGTGTTTGATGATAGAGTGGCAGATATAGGGTGTTTTGGTCGAGGTGGTGTGCAAAAAGAAGGGGTTAGGGAAAATGATTGAGTAAACAGAAAAGAGGTAGTAAAAGCTTTGAGGAAGATGAAAGCCGGCAAGGCAGCGGGTTTGGATGGCATTGCAGGGGAATGTATCAAAAAAGGGGGTGACTGTATTGTTGACTTGTTGGTAAGGTTATTCAATGTATGTATGACTCATGATGAGCCTCCTGAGGATTGGCGGAATGCTTGCATAGTGTCATTGTACAAAGGGAAAGGGGATAAAAGTGAGTGCTCAAATTACAGAGGTATAAGTTTGATGAGTATTCCTGGGAAATTATATTGGAGGGTATTGATTGAGAGGGTGAAGGCATGTAGAGAGCATCAGATTGGGGAAGAGCAATGTGGTTTCAGATGTGGTAGAGGATATGTGGATAAGGTGTTTCCTTTCAAGAATGTATATGAAAAATACTTAGAAAATCAAATGGATTTGTATGTAGCATTTATGGACCTGGAGAAGGCATGTGATAGAGCTGATAGCGATGCTCTGTGGAGGGTATTAAGAATATATGGTAAGGGAGGCAAGTTGTTAAAAGGAATGAAAAGTTTTTAACGGGGATTAAAGCATGTCTACGTGTAGGAAGAGAGGAAAATGATTGGTTTTCAGTGAATGTAGGTTTGCGGCAGGGGTGTGTGATGTCTCCATGGTTGTTTAACTATTTTATGGATAGGGTTGTTAAGGAGATGAATGCAAGAGTTTTAGAAAGAGGGGCACGTATGCAGTCTGTTGAGGATGAGAGAGCTTGGAAAGTGAGTCAGTTGTTGTTCGCTGATGATACAGCGTTGGTGGCTGATTCGAGATAGAAATTGCAGAAGCTGGTGACTAAGTTGGTAAAGTGTATGAAAGAAGAAAGCTGAGAGTAAATGTGAATAAGGTCAAGGTTGATAGGTACAGTAGGGTTGAGAGCAAGGTAATTGGGATGTAAGCTTGAATGGAGAAGAAATTGGAGGATCTAAAGTGTTTTAGATGTCTGGGAGTGGACTTGGCACCGGATGGAACCATGGAAGCGGATGTGAATCAAAGGGTGGGGGAGGGGATGAAAGTTCTGAGGGCGTTGAAAAAAGTGAGGAAGTCGAGAACGTTATCTTGGAAAGCGAAAATGGGTATGTTTGAAGGAATAGTGGTTCCAACAATGTTTTATGGTTGCGAGGCGTGGGCTATGGATAGAGTTGTGCGGAGGAGGGTGGATGTGCTGGAAATGAGATGTTTGAGGACAATATATGGTGCGAACTGGATTTATCGAGTAAGTAATGAAAGGGTAAGAGAAATATGTGGTAATAAAAAGTGTGTGGTTCAGAGAGCAGAAGAGGATGTTTTGAAATTTTTGGTCACATGGAGAGAATGAGTGAGGAAAGATTGACAGAGAAGATATATGTGTCACAGGTGAAGGGAACGAAGAGAAGTGGGAGACCAAATTGGATGTGGAAAGATGGAGTGAAAAAGATTTTGATTGATGGGGGCTTGAATATGCACGAGGGTAAAAGGCGTGCAAGGAATAGAGTGAATTGGATCGATGTGATATACCTGGGTCGACTTGCTGTCCCTGGACTGAACCAGAGCATATGAAGCATCTGCGTTAAATAATGGAAAGTTTTGTGGGGCCTAGATTTAGAAAAGGAGCTGTGGTTTCGGTGCATTATACATGACAGCTAGACACTGAGTGTGAACGAATGTGGCTTTGTCAATCTTTCCTCACTCATTCTTTCCATGTGACCAAACCATTTCAAAACACCCTATTCTGCTCTCTCAACCAAACTCTTTTTATTACCACAAATCTTTCTTACTCTATTATTACTTAATCATTTCTTACTCGATCAAACCACCTCACGCCACATATTGTCCTCAAACATCTCATTTCCAGCACATCCACCCTCCTCCGAACAACTCTATCCATAGCCCGCGCCTCGCAACCATATAACATTATTGGAACCAATATTCCTTAAAACATGCCCATTTTTGTTTTCCTAGATAATGTTCTCGACTTCCACATATTCTTCAAGGCTCCCAGAATTTTCGCCCCATCCCCACCCTATGATTCACTTCCGCTTCCTTGGTTCCATCCGCTAACAAATCCACTCCCAGATATTTAAAACACTTCACTTCCTCCAGTTTTTCTCCATTCAAACTTACCTCTCAATTGACTTGATCCTTAACCCTACTATACCTAATAACCTTCCTCTTATTCTAATTTACTCTCAGCTTTCTTGTTTCACACGCTTTACCAAACTCAGTAACCAGCTATTGTAATTTTTCACATGCATCAGCCACCAGCGCTGTATCATCAGCGAACAACAACAGACTCACTTCCCAAGCTCTCTCATCTACAACAGACTGCATACTTGTCCCTCTTTCCAAAACTCATGCATTCACCTCCCTAACAACCCCATCAATAAACAAATTAGACAACCATGGAGGCTTCACACAACCCTGCCGCAAACCAAAAATCACTGAGAATCAATCACTTTCCTCTTTTCCTACACGTACACATGCCTTACATCCTCGATAAAGACTTTTCGCTACTTTCAACAACTTGCCTCCCACACCATATAATCTTAATACTTTCCACAGAGAATCTCTATCAACTTTATCATATGCCTTCTCCAGATCCAAAAACCTACATAGAGATCCATTTGCTTTTCTAAGCCTTTCTCACATACATTCTTCAAAGCGAACACCTGATCCTCATATCCTCTACCACTTCTGAAACCACACTGCTCTTCCCCAATCTGATGCTCTGTACATTCCTTCACCATTTCAATCAATACTCTCCCATATAATTTCCTAGGAATACTCAACAAACTTATACCTCTGTAATTTGAGCACTCACCTGTATCCCCTCTGCCTTTGTACAATGGCACTATGCAATCATTCCGCCAATCCCCAGGCACCTCACCATGAGACATACATGCATTAAATAACCTTACCAAACAGTCAACTATACAGTCACCCCTTTTCGAGAAATTCCACTGCAATACCATCCAAACCCGCTGCCCTGCCACTTGCCAGCTTCCATCTTCCGCAAAGCTTTTACTACCTCTTCTCTGTTTGCCAAATTGTTTTCCCTAACCCTCTCACTTTGCACACCACCTCAACCAAAATACCGTATATCTGCCACTCTATCATCAAGCACATTCAACAAACCTTCAAAGTACTCACTCTATCTCCTTCTCACATCACCACTACTTGTTATCACCTCCCCATTAGCCCCCTTCACTGAAGTTCCCATTTGTTCCCTTGTCTTCCGCACTTTATCTACCTCCTTTCAAAACGTCTTTTTATTCTCCCTAAAATTTAATGATACTCTCTGAACCCAACTCTCATTTGCCCTCTTTTTCACCTCTTGCACCTTTCTCTTCACCTCCTGCTTCTTTCTTTTATACATCTCCTAATCATTTGCATTATTTCCCTACAAAAATCGTCCAAATGCCTCGCCCTTCTCTTTCACTAATAATCTTACTTCTTCATCCAACGACTCACTACCCTTTCTAATCTGCCCACCTCCCACGCTTCTCATGCCACAAGCATCTTTAGCGCAAGACATCATTGCTTCCATAAATACATCCCATTCCTCCCCCACTCCCCTTATGTCCATGTTCTTATCTTTTTCCATTCTGTACTCAGTCCCTCTTGGTACTTCCTCACACAAGTCTCCTTACCAAGCTCACTTACTCTCACTACTCTTCTCACCCCAAATTTCTCTCTTCTTTTCTGAAAACCTCTATAAATCTTCACCTTCATCTCCGCAAGATAATGATCAGGCATCCCTCCAGTTGCACCTCTCAGCACATTAACATCCAAAAGTCTCTCTTTCGCGAGCCTTTCAATTTACACGCAATCCAATAACGCTCTCTGCCCATCTCTCCTGCTTACATACGTATGCTTATGTATATCTCTCTTTTTAATCCAGGTATTCCAAATCACCAGTCCTTTTACAGCACGTAAATCTACAAGTTCTTCACCATTTCCATTTACAACACTGAACACCCCATGTATAACAACTATTACCTCAACTGCCACATTACTCACCCTTGCATTCAGATCACCTATCACTATAACCCGGTCTCGTCCATTAAAACTATTAACACACTCACCCAGCTGCTCCAAAAAACACTTGCCTCTCATGATCTTTCTTCTTATGCCCAGGTGCATATGCACTAATAATCACCTATCTCTCTCCATCAACTTTCAGTTTTACCCATATCTAAATAGAGTCTACTTTCTAACACTCTATCACATACTCCCACCACTCCTGCGACAGGATTAGTGCTACTCCTTCCCTTCCTCTTGTTCTCTCACTGACCCCTGACTACCCCCAAAACATCCTGGTTCTTTTCCGCAAACATTCTACCTATCTCTCCTGTTTTCTCATCTTAGTTACATCCACACACATTTAGACACCCGGATCTGAGACTTCGAGGAGGATGAGCACTCCCCGCTTGACACCTTCTTCTGTTTCCTCTTTTAGAAAGTTTAAAATACTTGGAAGGGGGGGTTTCCAGCTCCCCGCTCCCGTCCCCTTTAGTTTCCTTCTACGACTCGTGAGGAATGCGTGGGAAGTATTCTTTCTCCCCTATCCCTAGGAATATATATATATATGTACATATGTACAGTGAAAAGTTTTTATCGAGGATGTAAGGCATTTGTACGTGTAGGAAGAGAGGAAAGTGATTGGTTCTCAGTGAATGTAGGTTTGCGGCAGGGTGTGTGATGTCTCCATGGTTGTTTAATTTGTTTATGGATGGGGTTGTTAGGGAGGTGAATGCAAGAGTTTTGGAAAGAGGGGCAAGTATGAAGTCTGTTGTGGATGAGAGAGCTTGGGAAGTGAGTCAGTTGTTGTTCGCTGATGATACAGCACTGGTGGCTGATTCATGTGAGAAACTGCAGAAGCTGGTGACTGAGTTTGGTAAAGTGTGTGAAAGAAGAAAGTTAAGAGTAAATGTGAATAAGAGCAAGGTTATTAGGTACAGTAGGGTTGAGGGTCAAGTCAATTGGGAGGTGAGTTTGAATGGAGAAAAAATGGAGGAAGTGAAGTGTTTTAGATATCTGGGAGTGGATCTGGCAGCGGATGGAACCATGGAAGCGTAAGTGGATCATAGGGTGGGGGAGGGGGCGAAAATTCTGGGAGCCTTGAAGAATGTGTGGAAGTCGAGAAAATTATCTCGGAAAGCAAAAATGTGTATGTTTGAAGGAATAGTGGTTCCAACAATGTTGTATGGTTGCGAGGCGTGGGCTATGGATAGAGTTGTGCGCAGGAGGGTGGATGTGCGGGAAATGAGATGTTTGAGGACAATGTGTGGTGTGAGGTGGTTTGATCGAGTAAGTAATGTAAGAGTAAGAGAGATGTGTGGAAATAAAAAGAGCGTGGTTGAGAGAGCAGAAGAGGGTGTTTTGAAATGGTTTGGGCACATGGAGAGAATGAGTGAGGAAAGATTGACCAAGAGGATATATGTGTCGGAGGTGGAGGGAACGAGAAGAGGGAGACCAAATTGGAGGTGGAGAAATGGATTGAAAAAGATTTTGTGTGATCGGGGCCGGAACATGCAGGAGGGTGAAAGGAGGGCAAGGAATAGAGTGAATTGGAGCGATGTGGTATACCGATGTTGACGTGCTGTCAGTGGATTGAATCAGGGCATGTGAAGCGTCTGGGGTGAACCATGGAAAGCTGTGTAGGTGTGTATATTTGCATGTGTGGACGTATGTATATACATGTGTATGGGGGTGGGTTGGGCCATTTCTTTCGTCTGTTTCCTTGCGCTACCTCGCAAACGCGGGAGACAGCGACAAAGCAAAAAAAAAAAAAAAAAAAATATATATATATATATATATATATATATATATATATATATATATATATATATATATATATATATATATATATATATATATATATATATATATATATATTTGGTAAACAGAGAAGAGGTAGTGAAAGCTTTGCGGAATATGAAAGCCGGCAAGGCAGCAGGTTTGGATGGTATTGCAGTGGAATTTATTAAAAAAGGGGGTGACTGTATTGTTGACTGGTTGATAAGGTTATTTAATGTATGTATGACTCATGGTGAGGTGCCTGAGGATTGGCGGAATGCGTGCATAGTGCCATTGTACAAAGGCAAAGGGGATAAGTGTGAGTGCTCAAATTACAGAGGTATAAGTTTGTTGAGTATTCCTGGTAAATTATATGGGAGGGTATTGATTGAGAGGGTGAAGGCATGTACAGAGCATCAGATTGGGGAAGAGCAGTGTGGTTTCAGAAGTGGTAGAGGATGTGTGGATCAGGTGTTTGCTTTGAAGAATGTATGTGAGAAATACTTAGAAAAGCAAATGGATTTGTATGTAGCATTTATGGATCTGGAGAAGGCATATGATAGAGTTGATAGAGATGCTCTGTGGAAGGTATTAAGAATATATGGTGTGGGAGGAAAGTTGTTAGAAGCAGTGAAAAGTTTTTATCGAGGATGTAAGGCATGTGTACGTGTAGGAAGAGAGGAAAGTGATTGGTTCTCAGTGAATGTAGGTTTGCGGCAGGGGTGTGTGATGTCTCCATGGTTGTTTAATTTGTTTATGGATGGGGTTGTTAGGGAGGTAAATGCAAGAGTTTTGGAAAGAGGGGCAAGTATGAAGTCTGTTGGGGATGAGAGAGCTTGGGTAGTGAGTCAGTTGTTGTTCGCTAATGATACATCGCTGGTGGCTGATTCATGTGAGAAACTGCAGAAGCTGGTGACTGAGTTTGGTAAAGTGTGTGGAAGAAGAAAGTTAAGAGTAAATGTGAATAAGAGCAAGGTTATTAGGTACAGTAGGGTTGAGGGTCAAGTCAATTGGGAGGTGAGTTTGAATGGAGAAAAACTGGAGGAAGTGAAGTGTTTTAGATATCTGGGAGTGGATCTGGCAGCCGATGGAACCATGGAAGCGGAAGTGGATCATAGGGTGGGGGAGGGGGCGAAAATTCTGGGGGCCTTGAAGAATGTGTGGAAGTCGAGAACAGTATCTCGGAAAGCAAAAATGGGTATATTTGAAGGAATAATGGTTCCAACAATGTTGTATGGTTGCGAGGCGTGGGCTATGGATAGAGTTGTGCGTAGGAGGATGGATGTGCTGGAAATGAGATGTTTGAGGACAATGTGTGGTGTGAGGTGGTTTGATCGAGTAGGTAACGTAAGGGTAGGAGAGATGTGTGGAAATAAAAAGAGCGTGGTTGAGAGAGCAGGAGAGGGTGTTTTGAAGTGGTTTGGGCACATGGAGAGGATGAGTGAGGAAAGATTGACCAAGAGGATATATGTGTCGGAGGTGGAGGGAACAAGGAGAAGAGGGAGACCCAATTGGAGGTGGAAAGATGGAGTGAAAAAGATTTTGTGTGATCGGGGCCTGAACATGCAGGAGTGTGAAAGGAGGGCAAGGAATAGAGTGAATTGGAGCGATGTGGTATACCGGGGTTGACGTGCTGTCAGTGGATTGAATCAAGGCATGGAAAACTGTGTAGGTATGTATATTTGCGTGTGTTGACGTATGTATATACATATGTATGGGGGGGGTTGGGCCATTTCTTTCGTCTGTTTCCTTGCGCTACCTCGCAAACGCGGGAGACAGCGACAAAGTATAATAATAATAATAATGTATATATATATATATATATATATATATATATATATATGTATAGAATATATATAGAATATATATATATATATATATATATATATATATATATATGTATATATATATATATATATATATATATATATATATATATATATATATATATATATATATGTATATATATATGTATATATATATATATATATATATATATATATATATATATATATATATATATATATATATATATATATATATATATATATATATATATATATATATATATATATATATATATATATATATATATATATATATATATATATATATATATATATATATATATATATATATATATATATATATATATATATATATACATATATATATACATATATATATATATATATATATATATATATATATATATATATATATATATATATATATATATATATATATATATATATATATATATATATATATATATATATATGTATATATATATATATATATATATATATATATATATATATATATATATATATATATATATATATATATATATATATATATATATATGTATTTATATATACATATATATATATATATATTATCCCTGGGGATAGGGGAGAAAGAATACTTCCCACGTATTCCCTGCGTGTCGTAGAAGGCGACTACAAGGGGAGGGAGCGGGTGGCTGGAAATCCTCCCCTCTCGTTTTTTTTTTTTTTTTTCCAAAAGAAGGAACAGAGAAGGGGGCCAGGTGAGGATATTCCCTCTAAGGCCCAGTCCTCTGTTCTTAACGCTACCTCGCTAATGCGGGAAATGGCGAATAGTATGAAAAAAAAAAAAAAAAAAAAAAATATATATATATATATATATATATATATATATATATATATATATATATATATATATATATATATATATATATATATATATATATATATATATATATATATATATAGAATATATATATATATATATATATATATATATATATATATATATATATATATATATATATATATATATATATATATATATATATATATATATTTATTAAAAAAAAAAGGGGGTGACTGTATTGTTGACTGGTTGGTAAGGTTATTTAATGTATGTATGACTCATGGTGAGGTGCCTGAGGATTGGCGGAATGCTTGCATAGTGCCATTGTACAAAGGCAAAGGGGATAAGAGTGAGTGCTCAAATTACAGAGGTATAAGTTTGTTGAGTATTCCTGGTAAATTATATGGGAGGGTATTGATTGCGAGGGTGAAGGCATGTACAGAGCATCAGATTGGGGAAGAGCAGTGTGGTTTCAGAAGTGGTAGAGGATGTGTGGATCAGGTGTTTGCTTTGAAGAATGTATGTGAGAAATACTTAGAAAAGCAAATGGATTTGTATGTAGCATTTATGGATCTGGAGAAGGCATATGATAGAGTTGATAGAGATGCTCTGTGGAAGGTATTAAGAATATATGGTGTGGGAGGCAAGTTGTTAGAAGCAGTGAAAAGTTTTTATCGAGGATGTAAGGCATGTGTACGTGTAGGAAGAGAGGAAAGTGATTGGTTCTCAGTGAATGTAGGTTTGCGGCAGGGGTGTGTGATGTCTCCATGGTTGTTTAATTTGTTTATGGATGGGGTTGTTAGGGAGGTAAATGCAAGAGTTTTGGAAAGAGGGGCAAGTATGAAGTCTGTTGGGGATGAGAGAGCTTGGGAAGTGAGTCAGTTGTTGTTCGCTGATGATACAGCGCTGGTGGCGGATTCATGTGAGAAACTGCAGAAGCTGGTGACGGAGTTTGGTAAAGTGTGTGGAAGAAGAAAGTTAAGAGTAAATGTCAATAAGAGCAAGGTTATTAGGTACAGTAGGGTTGAGGGTCAAGTCAATTGGGAGGTGAGTTTGAATGGTGAGAGGCTGGAGGAAGTGAAGTGTTTTAGATATCTGGGAGTGGATCTGTCAGCGGATGGAACCATGGAAGCGGAAGTGGATCATAGGGTGGGGGAGGGGGCGAAAATTTTGGGAGCCTTGAAAAATGTGTGGAAGTCGAGAACATTATCCCGGAAAGCAAAAATGGGTATGTTTGAAGGAATAGTAGTTCCAACAATGTTGTATGGTTGCGAGGCGTGGGCTATGGATAGAGTTGTGCGCAGGAGGATGGATGTGCTGGAAATGAGATGTTTGAGGACATTGTGTGGTGTGAGGTGGTTTGATCGAGTAAGTAACGTAAGGGTAAGAGAGATGTGTGGAAATAAAAAGAGCGTGGTTGAGAGAGCAGAAGAGGGTGTTTTGAAATGGTTTGGGCACATGGAGAGAATGAGTGAGGAAAGATTGACCAAGAGGATATATGTGTCGGAGGTGGAGGGAACGAGGAGAAGAGGGAGACCAAATTGGAGGTGGAAAGATGGAGTGAAAAGGATTTTGTGTGATCGGGGCCTGAACATGCAGGAGGGTGAAAGGAGGGCAAGGAATAGAGTGAATTGGAGCGATGTGGTATACAGGGGTTGACGTGCTGTCAGTGGATTGAATCAAGGCATGTGAAGCGTCTGGGGTAAACCATGGAAAGCTGTGTAGGTATGTATATTTGCGTGTGTGGACGTGTGTATGTACATGTGTATGGGGGGGGTTGGGCCATTTCTTTCGTCTGTTTCCTTGCGCTACCTCGCAAACGCGGGAGACAGCGACAAAGTATAAAAAAAAAAAAAAAAAAAATATATATATATATATATATATATATATATATATATAGAATATATATATATATATATGGGGATAGGGGAGAAAGAATACTTCCCACGTATTCCCTGCGTGTCGTAGAAGGCGACTAAAAGGGAAGGGAGCGGGGGGCTGGAAATCCTCCCCTCTCGTTTTTTTTTTTTTTTTTTTTTTTTTTTTTTTCCAAAAGAAGGAACAGAGGAGAGGTCCAGGTGAGGATATTCCCTCAAAGGCCCAGTCCTCTGTTCTTAACGCTACCTCGCTATTGCGGGAAATAGCGAATAGTATGAAAAAAAAAAAAAAAAAAAAATATATATATATATATATATATATATATATATATATATATATATATATATATATATATATATATATATATATATATATATATATAGAATATATATATATATATATATATATATATATATATATATATATATATATATATATATATATATATATATATATATATATATATATATCCCTTGGGATAGGGGATTAAGAATACTTCCCACGTATTCCCTTCGTGTCGTAGAAGGCGACTAAAAGGGGAGGGAGAGGGGGGGCTGGAAATCCTCCCCTTTCGTTTTTTTTTTTTTTTTTAATTTTCCAAAAGAAGGAACAGATGGGGGCCAGGTGAGGATATTCCAAAAAAGGCCCAGTCCTCTGTTTCTAACGCTACCTCGCTAACGCGGGAAATGGCGAATAGTTAAAAAGAAAGAAAGCAAAAAATACATATATGTTTATATATATACATCATTTATAGTGCCATTATACAAAGGCAAACGGGATAAAAGTAAGTGTTCAAATTACAGAACTAGAAGTTTGTTGAGTATTCCTAGGAAATTATATGGGAGGGTATTGATTGGGGAAGAGCAGAGTTGTTTCAGAAGTGGTATTGGATGTGTGGATCAGATGTTTGCTTTGCAAAATGTATGTGAAAAATACTTAGAAAGGCAAATGGATTTGAATCTAGCATTTATGGATCTGGGGAAAGCATATGATAGAGTTGATAGAGATGCTCTGTGAAGGGTATTAAGAATATATGTTGTGGGAGGCAAGTTGTTAGAAGCAGTGAAAAGTTTTTATCGGGGATGTAAGCATGTGTACATGTAGGAAAGTGATTGGCTCTCAGTGAATGTTGGTTTGAGACAGGGGTGTGTGATATATCCATGGGTGTTGAATTTGTTTATGGATGGGGTTGTTAGGGAGGTGAATACAAGAGTTTTGGATAGAAGAGCAAGCGTGCAGTCTGTTGTGGATGAGAGGGCTTGGGAAGTGAGTCAGTTGTTGTTCGCTGATGATACAGCGCTGGTGACTGATTCGTGTGAGAAACTGCAGAAGCTGTTGACTGAGTTTGGTAAAGTGTGTGAAAGAAGAAAGCTGAGAGGAAATGTGAATAAGGGTAAGGTTTTAGGTACAGTAGGGTTGAGGGACAAGTCAATTGAGAGGCAAGTTTAAATGGAGGAAAACTGAAGGAAGTGAAGTATTTTAGATATCTGGGAGTGGATCTGGCATCGGATGGAACCATGGAAGCGTAAGTGAATCATAGGGTGGGGGAGGTGGTCGAAAGTTCTAAGAGCGTTGAAAAATGTGTGGAATTCGAGAACGTTATGTCGGAAAGCAGAAATGGGTACGTTTGAAGGAATAGTGGTTCCAACAGTTATATGGTTACGAGGCGCTGGCTACAGAAAGAGTTGTGCGGATGAGGGTGTATGTGTTGGAAATGAGAGTTTTACGGACAATATGTGGTGTGAGGTGGTTTGATCGTGTAAGAAATGAAAGGGTAAGAGAGATCTATGGTAATAAAAAGAATTTGGTTGAGAGAGCAGAAGAGGGTGTTTTGAAATGGTTTGGTCACATGGATAGAGTGAGTGAGGAAAGATTGACTCAGAGGATATATGTGTCAGAGGTGGAGGGAAAGAGAAGTTGGAGACCAAATTAGAAGTAGGTAGATGAAGTGAAAAAGATTTTGAACGGTCGGGGCTTTAACATGCAGGATTTTGAAAGGCGTACAAGGAATAGAATGAATTGGAACACTGTGGAATACCGGGGTCGACGTGCTGTAAATGGATTGAAGAATGGCTTATGAAGCGTCTTGGGTAAGGTAGGGTTATTTTTGGGGGGCCTGGATGTGGAAAGTGAGCTGTAGTTTCGGTGCATTATAGATGACAGTTAGAGACTGTGAACGAATTCGGTGTTGTTGTCTTTTCCTAGCGCTACCTCGCGCACATGAGGGGGGAGAGGGTTGTTATTCCATGTGTGGCGAGGTGACGATGGGGATGAATAAAGGCAGACAGTATGAATTATGTACATGTGTATATATGTATGTCTGTGTGTGTGTATATATATATATATATATATATATATATATATATATATATATATATATATATATATATATATATATATATATATATATATATATATATATATATATCCCTGGGGATAGGGGAGAAAGAATACTTCCCAGTATTCCCTGCGTGTCGTACAAGGCGACTAAAAGGGGATGGAGCTGGGGCTGGAAATCTTCCCCTCTCAATTTTTTTTAATTTTCCAAAAGAAGGAACAGAGAAGGGGGCCAGGTGAGGATATTCCCTCAATGGCCCAGTCCTCTGTTCTTAACGCTACCTCGCTAACGCGGGAAATGGCGCATAGTTTAAAAAAAAAGAAAAAAAAAATATATATATATATATATATATATATAAATTATATATATATATATATATATATATATATATATATATATATATATATATATATATATATATATATATATATATATATATATATATATATATATATATTCTATCCCTGGGGATAGGGGAGAAAGAATACATCCCACGTATTCACTGCGTGTCGTAGAAGGCGACTAAAAGGAAAGGGAGCGGGGGGGCTGGGAATCTTTCCCTCTCTTTTTTTTAATTGATTTAAAATATATATATATATATATATATATATATATATATATATATATATACATATATATTTTTTTTTCTTTTTTGGCGCTGCCTCCCGCGTTTGCGAGGTAGCGCAAGGAAACAGACGAAAGAAATGGCCCAACCCATCCCCATACACATGTATATACATACGTCCACACACGCAAATATACATACCTACACAGCCTTCCATGGTTTACCCCAGTCGCTTCACATGCCTTGATTCACTCCACTGACAGCACGTCAACCCCGGTATACCACATCGCTCCAATTCACTCTATTCTTTGCCCTCCTTTCACCCTCCTGCATGTTCAGGCCCCGATCACACAAAATCTTTTTCACTCCATCTTTCCACCTTCAATTTGGTCTCCCTCTTCTCCTCGTTCCCTCCATCTCCGACACATATATTCTCTTGGTCAATCTTTCCTCACTCATTCTCTCCATGTGCCCAAACCATTTCAAAACACCCTCTTCTGCTCTCTCAACCACGCTCTTTTTATTTCCACAAATCTCTCTTACCCTTACGTTACTTACTCGATCAAACCACCTCACACCACACATTGTCCTCAAACATCTCATTTCCAGCACATCCATCCTCCTGCGCACAACTCTATCCATAGCCCACGCCTCGCAACCATACAACATTGTTGGAACCACAATTCCTTCAAACATACCCATTTTTCTTTCCGAGATAATGTTCTCGACTTCCACACATTCTTCAAGGCTCCCAGAATTTTCGCCCCCTCCCCCACCCTATGATCCACTTCCGCTTCCATGGTTCCATCCGCTGCCAGATCCACTCCCAGATGTCTAAAACACTTCACTTCCTCCAGTTTTTCTCCATTCAAAGTCACCTCCCAATTGACTTGACCCTCAACCCTACTGTACCTAATAACATTGCTCTTATTCACATTTACTCTTAACTTTCTTCTTTCACACACTTTACCAAACTCAGTCACCAGCTTCTGCAGTTTCTCACATGAATCAGCCACCAGCGCTGTATCATCAGCGAACAACAACTGACTCACTTCCCAAGCTCTCTCATCCTGAACAGACTTCATACTTGCCCCTCTTTCCAAAACTCTTGCATTCACCTCCCTAACAACCCCATCCATAAACAAATTAAACAACCATGGAGACATCACACACCCCTGCCGCAAACCTACATTCACTGAGAACCAATCACTTTCCTCTCTTCCTACACGTACACATGCCTTACATCCTCGATAAAAACTTTTCACTGCTTTTAGCAATTTGCCTCACACACCATATATTCTTAATACCTTCCACAGAGCATCTCTATCAACTCTATCATATGCCTTCTCCAGATCCATAGATGCTACATACAAATCCAATTGCTTTTCTAAGTATTTCTCACATACATTCTTCAAAGCAAACACCTGATCCACACATCCTCTACCACTTCTGAAACACACTGCTCTTCCCCAATCTGATGCTCTGTACATGCCTTCACCCTCTCAATCAATATCCTCCCATATAATTTACCAGGAATACTCAACAAACTTATACCTCTGTAATTTGAGCACTCACTCTTATCCCCATTGCCTTTGTACAATGGCACTATGCACGCATTCCGCCAATCCTCAGGCACCTCACCATGAGTCATACATACATTAAATAACCTTACCAACCAGTCAACAATACAGTCACCCCCTTTTTTAATAAATTCCACTGCAATACCATCCAAATCTGCTGCCTTGCCGGCTTTCATCTTCCGCAAAGCTTTTACTACCTCTTCTCTGTTTACCAAATCACTTTCCCTAACCCTCTCACTTTGCACACCACCTCGACCAAAACACCCTATATCTGCCACTCTATCATCAAACACATTCAACAAACCTTCAACATACTCACTCCATCTCCTTCTCACATCACCACTACTTGTTATCACCTCCCCATTTGCGCCCTTCACTGAAGTTCCTATTTGCTCCCTTGTCTTACGCACTTTATTTCCCTCCTTCCAGAATATCTTTTTATTCTCCCTAAAATTTAATGATACTCTCTCACCCCAACTCTCATTTGCCCTATTTTTCACCTCTTGCACCTTTCTCTTGACCTCCTGTCTCTTTCTTTTATACATCTACCACTCAATTGCATTTTTTCCCTGCAAAAATCGTCCAAATGCCTCTCTCTTCTCTTTCACTAATACTCTTACTTCTTCATCCCACCACTCACTACCCTTTCTGATTAACCCACCTCCCACTCTTCTCATGCCACAAGCATCTTTTGCGCAATCCATCACTGATTCCCTAAATACATCCCATTCCTCCCCCACTCCCCTTACTTCCATAGTTCTCACCTTTTTCCATTCTGTACTCAGTCTCTCCTGGTACTTCCTCACACAAGTCTCCTTCCCAAGCTCACTTACTCTCACCACCCTCTTCACCCCAACATTCATTCTTCTTTTCTGAAAACCCATACAAATCTACACCTTAGCCTCCACAAGATAATGATCAGACATCCCTCAAGTTGCACCTCTCAGCACATTAACATCCAAAAGTCTCTCTTTCGCCCGCCTGTCAATTAACACGTAATCCAATAACGCTCTCTGGCCATCTCTCCTACTTACATAAGTATACTTATGTATATCTCGCTTTTTAAACCAGGTATTCCTAATTATCAGTCCTTTTTCAGCACATAAATCTACAAGCTCTTCACCATTTCCATTTACAACACTGAACACCCCATGTATACCAATTATTCCCTCAACTGCCACATTACTCACCTTTGCATTCAAATCTCCCATCACTATAACCCGGTCTCGTGCATCAAAACCACTAACACACTCATTCAGCTGCTCCGAAAACACTTGCCTCTCATGATCTTTCTTCTCATGCCCAGGGGCATATGCACCAATAATCACCCATCTCTCTCCATCAGCTTTCAGTTTTACCCATATTAATCGAGAATTTACTTTCTTACATTCTATCACATACTCCCACAACTCCCGTTTCAGGAGTATTGCTACTCCTTCCCTTGCTCTTGTCCTCTCACTAACACCTGACTTTACTCCCAAGACATTCCCAAACCACTCTTCCCCTTTACCCTTGAGCTTCGTTTCACTCAGAGCCAAAACATCCAGGTTCCTTTCCTCAAACATACTACCTATCTCTCCTTTTTTCACATCTTGGTTACATCCACACACATTTAGGCACCCCAATCTGAGCCTTCGAGGAGGATGAGGACTCCCCACGTGACTCCTTCCTCTGTTTCCCATTTTAGAAAGTTAAAAAAAAAAAAAATACAAGGAGGGGAGGATTTCTGGCTCCCCGCTCCCATCCCCTCTAGTCGCTTTCTACGACACGCGAGGAATGCGTGGGAAGTATTCTTTCACCCCTATCCCAAGGGATAATATACATATATATATACACATACACCCACATACACACACACAAGCACATATACACACACACACATACATATGTATATATATATATATATATATATATATATATATATATATATATATATATATATATATATATATATATATATATATATATATATATATATATATATATATATAGTGATGGGTGATTTGAATGCAAAGGTGAGTAATGTGGCAGTTGAGGGAATAATTGGTATACATGGGGTGTTCAGTGTTGTAAATGGAAATGGTGAAGAGCTTGTAGATTCATGTGCGGAAAAAGGACTGATGATTGGGAAAACCTGGTTTAAAAAGCGAGATATACATAAGTATACTTATGTAAGTAGGAGAGATGGCCAGAGAGCGTTATTGGATTACGTGTTAATTGACAGGCACGCGAAAGAGAGACTTTTGGATGTTAATGTGCTGAGAGGTGCAACTGGAGGGATGTCTGATCATTATCCTGTGGAGGCTATGGTGAAGATTTGTATGGGTTTTCAGAAAAGAGGAGTGAATGTTGGGGTGAAGAGGGTGGTGAGAGTAAGAGAGCTTGGGAAGGAGACCTGTGTGAGGAAGTACCAGGAGAGACTGAGTACAGAATGGAAAAAGGTGAGAACAATGGAAGTAAGGGGAGTGGGGGAGGAATGGGATGTATTTAGGGAATCAGTGATGGATTGCGTAAAAGATACTTGTGGCATGAGAAGAGTGGGAGGTTGGTTGATTAGAAAGGGTAGTGAGTGGTGGGATGAAGAAGTAAGAGTATTAGTGAAAGAGAAGAGAGAGGCATTTGGACGATTTTTGCAGGGAAAAAATGCAATTGAGTGGTAGATGTATAAAAGAAAGAGACAGGAGGTCAAGAGAAAGGTGCAAGAGGTGAAAAAAAGGGCAAATGAGAGTTGGGGTGAGAGAGTATCATTAAATTTTAGGAAGAATAAAAAGATGTTCTTGAAGGAGGTAAATAAAGTGCGTAAGACAAGGGAGCAAATGGGAACTTCAGTGAAGGGCGCAAATGGGGAGGTGATAACAAGTAGTGGTGATGTGAGAAGGAGATGGAGTGAGTATTTTGAAGGTTTGTTGAATGTGTTTGATGATAGAGTGGCAGATATAGGGTGTTTTGGTCGAGGTGGTGTGCAAAGTGAGAGGGTTAGGGAAAATGATTTGGTAAACAGAGAAGAGGTAGTGAAAGCTTTGCGGAAGATGAAAGCCGGCAAGGCAGCAGGTTTGGATGGTATTGCAGTGGAATTTATTAAAAAAGGGGGTGACTGTATTGTTGACTGGTTGGTAAGGTTATTTAATGTGTGTATCACTCATGGTGAGGTGCCTGAGGATTGGCGGAATGCGTGCATAGTGCCATTGTACAAAGGCAAAGGGGATAAGAGTGAGTGCTCAAATTACAGAGGTATAAGTTTGTTGAGTAATCCTGGTAAATTATATGGGAGGGTATTGATTGAGAGGGTGAAGGCATGTACAGAGCATCAGATTGGGGAAGAGCAGCGTGGTTTCAGAAGTGGTAGAGGATGCGTGGATCAGGTGTTTGCTTTGAAGAATGTATGTGAGAAATACTTAGAAAAGCTAATGGATTTGTATGTAGCATTTATGGATCTGGAGAAGGCATATGATAGAGTTGATAGAGATGCTCTGTTGAAGGTATTAAGAATATATGGTGTGGGAGGAAAGTTGTTAGAAGCAGTGAAAAGTTTTTTTCGTGGATTTAAGGCATGTGTACATGTAGGAAGAGAGGAAAGTGATTGGTTCTCAGTGAATGTAGGTTTGCGGCAGGGGTGTGTGATGTCTCCATGGTTGTTTAATTTGTTTATGGATGGGGTTGTTAGGGAGGTAAATGCAAGAGTCCTGGAAAGAGGGGCAAGTATGAAGTCTGTTGGGGATGAGAGAGCTTGGGAAGTGAGTCAGTTGTTGTTCGCTGATGATACAGCGCTGGTGGCTGATTCATGTGAGAAACTGCAGAAGCTGGTGAATGAGTTTGGTAAAGTGTGTGGAAGAAGAAAGTTAAGAGTAAATGTGAATAAGAGCAAGGTTATTAATTACAGTAGGGTTGAGGGTCAAGTCAATTGGGAGGTGAGTTTGAATGGAGAAAAACTGGAGGAAGTGAAGTGTTTTAGATATCTGGGAGTGGATCTGGCAGCGGATGGAACCATGGAAGCGGAAGTGGATCATAGGGTGGGGGAGGGGGCGAAAATTCTGGGGGCCTTGAAGAATGTGTGAAAGTCGAGAACATTATCTCGGAAAGCAAAAATGGGTATGTTTGAAGGAATAGTGGTTCCAACAATGTTGTATGGTTGCGAGGCGTGGGCTATGGATAGAGTTGTACGCAGGAGGATGGATGGGCTGGAAATGAGATGTTTGAGGACAATGTGTGGTGTGAGGTGGTTTGATCGAGTGAGTAACGTAAGGGTAAGAGAGATGTGTGGAAATAAAAAGAGCGTGGTTGAAAGAGCAGAAGAGGGTGTTTTGAAGTTATTTGGGCACATGGAGAGAATGAGTGAGGAAAGATTGACCAAGAGGATGTATGTGTCGGAGGTGGAGGGAACGAGGAGAAGAGGGAGACCAAATTGGAGGTGGAAAGATGGAGTGAAAAAGATTTTGTGTGATCGGGGCCTGAACATGCAGGAGGGTGAAAGGAGGGCAAGGAATAGTGAATTAGAGCGATGTGGTATACCGGGGTTGACGTGCTGTCAGTGGATTGAATCAAGGCATGTGAAGCGTCTGGGGTAAACCATGGAAAGCTGTGTAGGTATGTATATTGCGTGTGTGGACGTATGTATATACATGTGTATGGGGGGGGGGGGTGGGCCATTTCTTTCGTCTGTTTCCTTGCGCTACCTAGCAAACGCGGGAGACAGCGACAAAATATAATAATAATAATAATAAATATATATATATATATATATATATATATATATATATATATATATATATATATATATATATATATATATATATATGTATGACTCATGGTAAGGTGCCTGAGGATTGGCGGAATGCGTGCATAGTGCCATTGTACAAAGGCAAAGGGGAAAAGAGTGAGTGCTCAAATTACAGAGGTATAAGTTTGTTGAGTATTCCTGGTAAATTATATGGGAGGGTATTGATTGAGAGGGTGAAAGCATGTACAGAGCATCAGATTGAGGAAGAGCAGTGTGGTTTCAGAAGTGGTAGAGGATGTGTGGATCAGGTGTTTGCTTTGAAGAATGTATGTGAGAAATACTTAGAAAAGCAAATGGATTTGTATGTAGCATTTATGGATCTGGAGAAGGCATATGATAGAGTTGATAGAGATGCTCTGTGGAAGGTATTAAGAATATATGGTATGGGAGGCAAGTTGTTAGAAGCAGTGAAAAGTTTTTTATCAAGGATGTAAGGCATGTTTACGTGTAGGAAGAGAGGAAAGTGATTGGTTCTCAGTGAATATAGGTTTGCGGCAGGGGTGTGTGATGTCTCCATGGTTGTTTAATTTGTTTATGGATGGGGTTGTTAGGGAGGTAAATGCAAGAGTCCTGGAAAGAGGGGCAAGTATGAAGTCTGTTGGGGATGAGAGAGCTTGGGAAGTGAGTCAGTTGTTGTTCGCTGATGATACAGCGCTGGTGGCTGATTCATGTGAGAAACTGCAGAAGCTGGTGACTGAGTTTGGTTAAGTGTGTGAAAGAAGAAAGTTAAGAGTAAATGTGAATAAGAGCAAGGTTATTAGGTACAGTAGGGTTGAAGGTCAAGTCTATTGGGAGGTGAGTTTGAATGGAGAAAAACTGGAGGAAGTGAAGTGTTTTAGATATCTGGGAGTGGATCTGGCAGCGGATGGAACCATGGAAGCGGAAGTGGATCGTAGGGTGGGGGACTGGGCGAAAATTCTGGGAGCCTTG
>NC_092291.1:4519306-4559306 GCF_036320965.1 Panulirus ornatus
TGCAGGAGGGTGAAAGGAAGGCAAGGAATAGAGTGATTTGAAGCGATGTTGTATACCGGGGTTGACGTGCTGTCAGTGGATTGAATCAAGGCATGTGAAGCGTCTGGGGTAAACCATGGAAAGCTGTGTAGGTATGTATATTTGCGTGTGTGGACGTATGTATATACATGTGTATGGGGGTGGGTCGGGCCATTTCTTTCGTATGTTTCCTTGCGCTACCTCGCAAACGCGGGAGACAGCGACAAAGCAAAAAAAAAAAAAAAATATATATATATATCCCTGGGGATAGGGGATTAAGAATACTTCCCACCTATTCCCTGCGTCTCGTAGAAGGCTACTAAAAGGTGAGGGAGCGGTTTGCTGGAAATCCTTCCCTCTCTTTTTTTTTTTAATTTTCCAGAAGGAGGAACAGAGGGGGGCCAGGTGAGGATATTACACAAAGGCCCAGTCCTCTGTTCTTAACGCTTCCTCGCTAACGCGGGAAATTGCGAATAGTTTGAAAGAAAGAAAGATATATATATATATATATATATATATATATATATATATATATATATATATATATATATATATATATATATATATATATATATATATATATATATATATATATATGTATATATATATATATACATATATATATACATATATATATATATATATATATATATATATATATATATATAGTGGTTCTCAGTGAATGTAGGTTTCCGGCAGGGGTGTGTGATGTCTCCATGGTTGTTTAATTTGTTTATGGATGGGGTTGTTGGGGAGGTGAATGCTAGAGTTTTGGAAAGAGGGGCAAGTATGAAGTCTGTTGTGTATGAGAGAGCTTGGGAAGTGAGTCAGTTGTTCTTCGCTGATGATACAGCGCTGGTGGCTGATTCATGTAAGAAAGTGCAGAAGCTGGTAACTGAGTTTGGTAAAGTGTGTGGAAGGAGAAAGTTAAGAGGAAATGTGAATAAGAGCAAGGTTATTAGGTACAGTAGGGTTGAGGGTCAAGTCAATTTGGAGGTGAGTTTGAATGGAGAAAACCTGGAGGAAGTGAAGTGTTTTAGATATCTGGGAGTGGATCTGGCAGCGGATGGAACCATGGAAGCGGAAGTGAATCATAGGGTTGGGGAGGGGGAGAAAATTCTGGGAGCCTTGAAGAATGTGTGGAAGTCGAGAACATTATGTCGGAAAGCAAAAATGGGTATGTTTGAAGGAATAGTGGTTCCAACAATGTTGTATGGTTGCGAGGCGTGGGCTATGGATAGAGTTGTGCGCAAGAGGGTGGATGTGCTGGAAAAGAGATGTTTGAGGACAATATGTGGTGTGAGGTGGTTTGATCGAGTAAGTGATAATAGGGTAAGAGAGATGTGTGGAAATAAAGAGTGTGGTTGAGAGAGCAAAAGAGGGTGTTTTGAAATGGTTTGGTCACATGGAGAGAATGAGTGAGGAAAGATTGACAAAGAGGATATATGTGTCAGAGGTGGAGGGAACGAGGAGAAGTGGGAGATCAGACTGAAGGTGGAAAGATGGAGTGAAAAAGATTTTGAGTGATCTTGGCCTGAACATGCAGGAGGGTGAAAGGCGTGCAAGGAATAGAGTGAATTGGAACCATGTGGTATACCGTGGTCGACGTGCTGTCAATGGATTGAACCAGGACATTTGAAGCGTCTGGGGTAAACCATGGAAAGCTGTGTGGGGCCTGGATGTGGAAAGGGAGCTGTGGTTTCGGTGCATTATTACATGACAGCTAGAGACTGAGTGTGAACGAATGGGGCCTTTGGTGTCATTTCCTAGCGCTACCTCGCACATATGAGGGGGGAGGGGGTTGTTATTCCATGTGTGGCGAGGTGGCGATGGGAACAAATAAAGGCAGACAGTATGAATTATGTACATGTGTATATATGTATATGTCTGTGTGTGTATATGTATGTGTACATTGAGATGTATAGGTATGTATATTTGAGTCTGTGGACGTGTATGTAAATAATTTGTATGTGGGCGTGTTGGGCCATTCTTTCGTCTGTTTCCTTGCGCTACCTCGCTAACGCGGTAGACAGGGACACAGCAAAATAAATAATATATATATATATATATATATATATATATATATATATATATATATATATATATATATATATATATATATATATATATATATATTTGAAATGTATAGGTATGTATATGTGCATTTGTGGACGTGTAAGTATATACATGTCTAAGTGGATGGGTTGGGCCATTCTTTCGTCTGTTTTCTTGCGCTACCTTGCTAACGCGGGAGACAGCGACAAAGCATAATAAATAAAAATATATATATATATATATATATATATATATATATATATATATATATATATATATTATCCCTGGGGATAGGGGATTAAGAATACTTCCCACGTATTCCCTGCGTGTCGTAGAAGGCGACTAAAAGGGGAGGGAGCGGGGGGGCTGGAAATCCTCCCCTCTCGTTTTTTTTTTTAATTTTCCAAAAGAAGGAACAGAGGGGGCCAGGTGAGGATATTCCAAAAAAGGCCCAGTCCTCTTTTCTTAACGCTACCTCGCTAACGCGGGAAATGGCGAATAGTTTAAAAAAAAAAAAAAAATATATATATATATATATATATATATATATATATATATATATATATATATATATATATATATATATATATATATATATATATATATATATATATAATCCACATCCGATTCCATGGTTCCATCCGCTGCCTGATCCACTCCCAGATATCTAAAACACTTCACTTCCTCCAGTTTTTCTCCATTCAAACTCACCTCCCAATTGACTTGACCCTCAACCCTACTGTACCTAATAACCTTGCTCTTATTCACATTTACTCTTAACTTTCTTCTTTCACACACTTTACCAAACTCATTCACCAGCTTCTGCAGTTTCTCACATGAATCAGCCACCAGCGCTGTATCATCAGCGAACAGCAACTGACTCACTTCCCAAGCTCTCTCATCCCCAACAGACTTCATACTTGCCCCTCTCTCCAAAACTCTTGCATTCACCTCCTAAACAACCCCATCCATAAACAAATTAAACAACCATGGAGACATCACACACCCCTGCCGCAAACCTACATTCACTGAGAACCAATCACTTTCCTCTCTTCCTACACGTACACATGCCTTACATATTCGATAAAAACTTTTCACTGCTTCTAACAACTTGCCTCCCACACCATATATTCTTAATACCTTCCACAGAGCATCTCTATCAACTCTACCATATGCCTTCTCCAGATCCATAAATGCTACATACAAATCCATTTGCTTTTCTAAGTATTTCTCACATACATTCTTCAAAGCAAACACTTGATCCACACATCCTCTACCACTTCTGAAACCACACTGCTCTTCCCCAATCTGATGCTCTGTACATGCCTTCACAATCTCAATCAATACCCTCCCATATAATTTACCAGGAATACTCAAGAAACTTATACCTCTGTAATTTGAGCACTCACTCTTATCCCCTTTGCCTTTGTACAATGGCACTATGAACGCATTCCGCCAATCCTCAGGCACCTCACCATGAGTCATACATACATTAAATAACCTTACCAACCAGTCAACAATAGTCACCCCCTTTTTTTATAAATTCCACTGCAATACCATCCAAACCCGCTGCCTTGCCGGCTTTCATCTTCCGCAAAACTTTACTACCTCTTCTCTGTTTACCAAATCATCTTGCCTAACCCTCTCACCTTGCACACCACCTCGACTAAAACACCCTATATCTGCCACTCTATCATCAAACACATTCAACAAACCTTCGAAATACTCACTCCATCTCCTTCTCACATCACCACTACTTGTTATCATCTCGGTTTTTTTTTAATTTTCCAAAAGAAGGAACAGGGAATTGGGCCAGGTGAGGGTATTCCCTCAAAGGCCCAGTCCTCTGTTCTTAACGCTACCTCGCTAATGCGGGAAATGGCGAATAGTTTGAAAGAAAGAAAAAAAAGATATATATATATATATATATATATATATATATATATATATATATATATATATATATATATATATATATATATATATATATATATATATATATATATATATATATATATATATTTATATATATATATATATATATATATATATATATATATATATATATATATATATATATATATATATATATATATATATATATATATATATATATGTGATAGAATGTAAGAAACTAAATTCTCGATTAATATGGGTAAAACTGAAAGTTTATGGAGAGAGATGGATGATTATTGGTGCATATGCACCTGGGCATGAGAAGAAAGATCATGAGAGGCAAGTGTTTTGGGAGCAGCTAAATGAGTGTGTTAGTGGTTTTGATGCACAAGACCGGGTTATAGTGATGGGTGATTTGAATGCAAATGTGAATAATTTGGCAGTTGAGGGAATAACTGGTATACATGGGGTGTTCAATGTTGTAAATGGAAATGGTGAAGAGCTTATAGATTTATGTGCTGAAAAAGGACTAGTGATTGGGAGTACCTGCTTTAAAAAGCGAGATATACATAAGTATACGTATGTAAGTAGGAGAAATGGCCAGAGAGCGTTATTGGATTACGTGTTAATTGACAAGCGCGCGAAAGAGAGAGTTTTGGATGTTAATGTGCTGAGAGGTGCAACTGGAGGGATGTCTGATCATTATCTTGTGGAGGCTAAGGTAAAGATTTGTATGGGTTTTCAGAAAAGAAGAGTGAATGTTGGGGTGAAGAGGGTGGTGAGAGTAAGTGAGCTTGAGAAGGAGACCTGTGTGAGGAAGTACCAGGAGAGACTAAGTACAGAATGGAAAAAGGTGAGAACAATGGAAGTAAGGGGAGTGGGGGAGGAATGGGATGTATTTAGGGAATCAGTGATGGATTGCGCAAAAGATGCTGGTGGCATGAGAAGCGTGGGAGGTAGGTTGATTAAAAAGGGTAGTGAGTGGTGGGATGAAGAACTAAGATTATTAGTGAAAGAGAAGAGAGAGGCATTTGGACGATTTTTGCAGGAAAAAATGCAAATAAGTTTGAGATGTATAAAAGAAAGAGACAGGAGGTCAAGAGAAAGGTGGAAGAGGTGAAAAAGAGGGCAAATGAGAGTTGGGGTGAGAGAGTATCATTAAATTTTAGGGAGAATAAAAAGATGTTCTGTAAAGAGGTAAATATAGTGCGTAAGACAAGGGAGCAAATTGGAACTTCATTGAAGGGCGCTAATGGGGAGGTGATGACAAGTAGTGGTGATGTGAGAAGGAGATGGAGTGAGTATTTTGAAGGTTTGTTCAATGTCCTTGATGATAGAGTGGCAGATACAGGGTGTTTTGGTCGAGGTTATTTGCAAAGTGAGAGGATTAAGGAAAATGATTTGGTAAACAGAGAAGATGTAGCAAAAACTTTGCGGAAGATGAAAGCCGGGAAGGCAGCAGGTTTGTATGGTATTACAGTGGAATCTATTAAAAAAGGGGGGTGACTGTATTGTTGACTGGTTGGTAAGGTTATTTGATGTAAGTATGACTCATGGTGAGGTGCCTGAGGATAAGTGCCATTGTACAAAGGCAAAGGGGATAAGAGTGAGTGCTCAAATTACAGAGGTATACGATTGTTGAGTATTCCAGGTAAATTATATGGGA
Organism: Panulirus ornatus; assembly: GCF_036320965.1. Taxonomy (NCBI): domain Eukaryota; kingdom Metazoa; phylum Arthropoda; class Malacostraca; order Decapoda; family Palinuridae; genus Panulirus; species Panulirus ornatus. The sequence goes on from NC_092291.1 coordinate 4,524,942, forward strand.
GGGTATTAATTGAGAGGATGAAGGCACGTACAGAGCATCAGATTGGGGAAGAGCAGTGTGGTTTGAGAAGTGGTAGAGGATGTGTGGATCAGGTGTTTGCTTTGAAGAATGTATGTGAGAAATACTTAGAAAAGCAAATGGGTTTGTATGTAGCATTTATGGATCTGGAGAAGGCATATGATAGAGTTGATAGAGATGCTCTGTGGAAGGTATTAAGAATATATGGTGTGGGAGGCAAGTTGTTAGAAGCAGTGAAATGTATTTATCGAGGATGTAAGGCATGTGTACGTGTAGGAAGAGAGGAAAGTGATTGGTTCTCATTGAATATAGGTTTGCGGCAGGGGTGTGTAATGTCTCAATGCTTGTTTGATTTGTTTATGGATGGGGTTGTTAGGGAGGTGAATGTAAGAGTTTTGGAAAGAGGGGCAAGTATTAAGTCTGTTGTGGATGAGAGAGCTTGGGAAGTGAGTTAGTTGTTGTTCGCTGATGATACAGCGCTGGTGGCTGATTCATGTGATAAAATGCAGAAGCTTATGACTGAGTTTGGTAAAGTGTTTGAAAGAAGAAAGTTAAGAGTAAATGTGAATAAGAGCAAGGTTATTAGGTAGAGTAGGGTTGAGGGTCAAGTCAACTGGGAGGTGAGTTTGAATGGAGAAAAACTGGAGGAAGTAAAGTGTTTTAGATATCTGGGAGTGGATCTGGCAGCGGACGGAATCATGGAAGCGTAAGTGAATCATAGGGTGGGGGAGGGGGCGAAAATCCTGGGAACCTTGAAGAATGTTTGGAAGTCGAGAACATTATCTCGGAAAGCAAAATTGGGTATGTTTGAAGGAATAGTGGTTCCAACAATGTTGTATGGTTGCGAGGCGTGGCCTATGGATAGAGTTGTGCGCAGGAGGGTGGATGTGCTGAAATGAGATGTTTGAGGACAATATGTGGTGTGAGGTGGTTTGATCGAGTAAGTAATGTAAGGGTAAGAGAGATGTGTGGAAATAAAAAGAGTGTGGTTGAGGCTACAGAAGAGGGTGTTTTGAAATGGTTTGGGCACATGGAGATAATGAGTGAGGATAGATTGACCAAGAGGATATATGTGTCGGAGGTGGAGGGAACTAGAAATGGGAGACCAAATTGCAGGTGGAAAGATGGAGTGAAAAAGATTTTGAGTGATCGGGGCCTGAACATGCAGGAGGGTGAAAGGCGGGCAAGGAATAAAGTGAATTGGATCAATTTGGTATACCAGGGTTGACGTGCTGTCAGTGGATTGAATCAGCGCATGTGAAGCGTCTGGGGTAAACCATGGAAAGTTGTGTGGAACCTGGATGTGGAAAGGGAGCTGTGGCTTCGGGCATTATTGCATGACAGCTAGAGACTGAGTGTGAACGAATGGGGCCTTTGTTGTCTTTTCCTAGCGCTACCTCGCACATATGACTGGGAGGGGATGGTATTCCATGTGTGGCGAGGTGGCGATGGGAATGAATAAAGGCTGACAGTGTGAATTGTTTGCATGGGTATATATGTATGTGTCTGTGTGTGTATATATATGTGTACATTGAGATGTATAGGTATGTATATTTGCGTGTATGGTGGTGTATGTATATAGATGTGTATGAGGGTGGGTTGGGCCACTTCTTTCGTCTGTTTCCTTGCGCTACCTCGCAAACGCGGGAGACAGCGACAAAGCAAAATAAATAGATAAATAAATATATATATATATATATATATATATATATATATATATATATATATATATATATATATATATATATATATATATGTATATATATATATATGTATATATATATATGTATATATATATATATATATATATATATATATATATATATATATATATATATATATATATATATATATATATATATATATATATATATATATATATATATATATATATATATATATATATATGTATACATATATATATGTATATATATATGTATATATATATATATATATATCCTCTACCACTTCTGAAACCACACTGCTCTTCCCCAATCTGATGCTCTGTACATGCCTTAACCCTCTCAATCAATACCCTCCCATATAATTTACCCGGAATACTCAACAAACTTATACCTCTGTAATTTGAGCACTCACTCTTATCCCCTTTGCCTTTGTACAATGGCACTATGCAAGCATTCCGCCAATCCTCAGGCACCTCACCATGAGTCATACATACATTAAATAACCTTACCAACCAGTCAACAATACAGTCACTCCCTTTTTTAATAAATTCCACTGCAATACCATCCAAACCTGCTGCCTTGCCGGCTTTCATCTTCCGCAAAGCTTTCACTACCTCTTCTCTGTTTACCAAATCATTTTCCCTAACCCTCTCACTTTGCACACCACCTCGACCAAAACACCCTATATCTGCCACTCTATCATCAAACACATTCAAAAACCTTCAAAATACTCACTCCATCTCCTTCTCACATCACCACTACTTGTTATCACCTCCCCATTTGCGCCCTTCACTGAAGTTCCCATTTGCTCCCTTGTCTTATACACTTTATTTACCGCCTTCCAGAACATCTTTTTATTCTTACTAAAATTTAATGATACTCTCTCACCCCAACTCTCATTTGCCCTTTTTTTCACCTCTTGCACCTTTCTCTTGACCTCCTGTCTCTTTCTTTTATACATCTCCCACTCAATTGCATTTTTTCCCTGAAAAAATCGTCCAAATGCCTCTCTCTTCTCTTTCACTAATACTCTTACTTCTTCATCCCACCACTCACTACCCTTTCTAATCAACCCACCTCCCACTCTTCTCATGCCACAAGCATCTTTTGCACAATCCATCACTGATTCAGAAGTGGTAGAGGATGTGTGGATCAGGTGTTTGCTTTGAAGAATGTATGTGAGAAATACTTAGAAAAGCAAATGGATTTGTATTTAGCATTTATGGATCTGGAGAAGGCATAAGATAGAGTTGATAGAGATGCTCTGTGGAAGGTATTAAGAATATATGGTGTGGGAGTCAAGTTGTTAGAAGCAGTGAAAAGTTTTTATCGAGGATGTAAATCATGTGTACGTGTAGGAAGAGAGGAAAGTGATTGGTTCTCAGTGAATGTAGGTTTGCGGCAGGGGTGTGTGATGTCTCCATGGTTGTTTAATTTGTTTATGGATGAGGTTGTTAGGGAGGTAAATGCAAGAGTTTTGGAAAGAGGGGCAAGTATGAAGTCTGTTGGGGATGAGAGAGCTTGGGAAGTGAGTCAGTTGTTGTTCGCTGATGATACAGCGCTGGTGGCTGATTCATGTGAGAAACTGCAGAAGCTGGTGACGGAGTTTGGTAAAGTGTGTGGAAGAAGAAAGTTAAGAGTAAATGTCAATAAGAGCAAGGTTATTAGGTACAGTAGGGTTGAGGGTCAAGTCAAATGGGAGGTGAGTTTGAATGGAGAAAAACTGGAGGAAGTGAAGTGTTTTAGATATCTGGGAGTGGATCTGGCAGCGGATGGAACCATGGAAGCGGAAGTGGATCATAGGGTGGGGAGGGGGCGAAAATTCTGGGGGCCTTGAAGAATGTGTGGAAGTCGAGAACATTATCTCGGAAAGCAAAAATGGGTATGTTTGAAGGAATAGTGGTTCCAACAATGTTGTATGGTTGCGAGGCGTGGGCTATGGATAGAGTTGTGCGCAGGAGGATGGATGTGCTGGAAATGAGATGTTTGAGGACAATGTGTGGTGTGAGGTGGTTTGATCGAGTGAGTAACGTAAGGGTAAGAGAGATGTGTGGAAATAAAAAGAGCGTGGTTGAGAGAGCAGAAGAGGGTGTTTTGAAGTGGTTTGGGCACATGGAGAGGATGAGTGAGGAAAGATTGACCAAGAAGATATATGTGTCGGAGGTGGAGGGAACAAGGAGAAGAGGGAGACCAAATTGGAGGTGGAGAGATGGAGTGAAAAAGATTTTGTGTGATCGGGGCCTGAACATGCAGGAGGGTGAAAGGAGGGCAAGGAATAGAGTGAATTGGAGCGATGTGGTATACCAGGGTTGACGTGCTGTCAGTGTATTGAATCAAGGCATGTGAAGCGTCTGGGGTAAGCCATGGAAAGCTGTGTAGGTATGTATATTTGCGTGTGTGGACGTATGTATATACATATGTATAGGGGGGGTTGGGCCATTTCTTTCGTCTGTTTCCTTGCGCTACCTCGCAAACGCGGGAGACAGCCACAAAGTATAATAAAAAAAAATAATATATATGTATATATATATATATATATATATATATATATATATATATATATATATATATATATATATATATATATATGTATATATATATATATATATATATATATATATATATATATATATATATATATATATATATATATATATATATATATATATATATATATATATATATATATATATATGTATGTATATATATATATATATATATATATATATATATATATATATATATATATATATATATATATATATATATATATATATATATATATATAAATATATATATATATATATATATATATATATATAAATATATATATATATATATATATCCTCATCTGGCCCCCTTCTCTGTTCTTTCTTCGAGAAAAAAAAAAAAAAACAAGAGGGGAGGATTTTCAGTCCCCCGCTACCTTCCCTTTTAGTCGCCTTCTACGACACGCAGGGTATACGTGGGAAGTATTCTTTCTCCCCTATCCCCAGGGATATATCTATACATATATATATATATATATATATATATATATATATATATATATATATATATATATATATATATATATATATATATATATATATATATATATATACATATATATATATATCTTTTCTTTTTCTTTCAAACTTTTCGCCATTTCCCGCATTAGCGAGGTAGCGTTAAGATCAGAGGACTGGGCCTTTGAGGGAATGCCCTTACCTGGCCCAATTCTCTGTTCCTTCTTTTGGAAAATTAAAAAAAACGAGAGGGGAGGATTTCCAGCCCCCCGCTCTCTCCCCTTTAGTCGCCTTCTATGACATGCAGGGAATACGTGGGAGGTATTCTTTCTCCCCTATCCCCAGGGATAATATGTATATGTATATATATATATATATATATATATATATATATATATATATATATATATATATATATATATATATATATATATATATATATATATATATATATATATATATATATATATATATATTATGTATATGTATATATATATATATATATATATATATGTATATATATATATATATATATATATATATATATATATATATATATATATATATATATATATATATATATATATATATATATATACATATATATATATATATATATATATATATATATATATATATATATATATATATATATATATATATATATATATATATATATATATATATATATATATATATATATATATATATCCTGGGGATAGGGGAGAAAGAATACTTCCCATGTATTCCCTGCATGTCGTAGAAGGCGACTAAAAGGGAAGGGAGCAAGGGCAAGAAAATACTCCCCTCTTGTTTTTTCTTTTTTTTTATCTCGAAGAAGGAACAATGAAGGGGGCCAGATGAGGATATTCTCTCAAAATCCCAGTCCTCTGCTCTTAACGCTCCTCGCTAACGCGGGAAATGGCGAATAGTATGAAAGGAAAGAAATATATATATATATATATATATATATATATATATATATATATATATATATATATATATATATATATATATATATCCCTGTGGATAGGGGAGAACGAATACTTCCCACGTATTCCTCAAGTGTCGTAGAAGGCGCCTAAAGGGGACGGGAGCGGAGGTCCACAAACCCTCCCCTCCTTTTATTTTCACTTTCTAAAAGGGGAAACAGAAGAAGGAGTCACGCGAGGACTGCTCATCTTCCTCGAAGGCTCATATTGGGTTGTCTAAATGTATTTGGATGTAACCAAGATGAGAAAAAAGGAGAGATAGGTAGTATGTTTGAGGAAAGGAACCTAGATGTTTTGGCTCTGAGTGAAATGAAGCTCAAGGGTAAAGGGGAAGAGAGGTTTGGGAATGTCTTGGGAGTCAAGTCAGAGGTTAGTGAGGGGACAAGAGTAAGGGAAGAAGTAGCACTACTCCTGAAACAGGAGTTGTGGGAGTATGTGATAGAATGTAAGAAAGTAAATTCTAGATTGATATGGGTAAAACTGAAAGTTGATGGAGAGAGATGTGTGATTATTGGTGCATATGCACCTGGGCATGAGAAGAAAGATCATGACATGCAAGTGTTTTGGGAGCAGCTGAATGAGTGTGTTAGTGGTTTTGATTCACAAGACCAGGTTATGGTGATGGGTGATTTGAATGCAAAGGTGAGTTATGTAGCAGTTGAGGGAATAATTGGCATACATGGGATGTTCAGTGTTGTAAATGGAAATGGTGAAGAGCTTGTAGATTTATGTGCTGAAAAAGGACTGGTGATTGTGAATACCTGGTTTAAAAGCGAGATATATATAAGTATACGTATTTAAGTAGGAGAGATTGCCAGAAAGCGTTACTTAATTACGTGTTAATTGATAGGCGCGCGAAAGAGAGACTTTTGGATGTTAATGTGCTGAGAGGTGCAACTGGAGGGATGTCTGATCATTATCTTTTGGAGGCAAAGATGAAGATTTTTAAAGGTTTTCAGAAAAGAAGAGAGAATGTTGGGGTGAAGAGAGTGGTGAGAGTAAGTGAGCATGTGAAGGAGACTTGTGTGAGGAAGTACCAGGAGAGACTGAGTACAGAATGGAAAAAGTTGAGAACAAAGGAGGTAAGGGGAGTGGGGGAGGAGTGGGATGTATTTAGGGAAGCAGTGATGGCTTGCGCAAAAGATGCTTGTGGCATGAGAAGAGTGTTAGGTGAGCAGATTAGAAAGGGTATTGAGTGGTGGGATGAAGAGGTAAGATTATTAGTGAAAGAGAATTGAGAGGCATTTGGACAATTTTTGCAAAGAAAAAATGCAAATGAGTGGAAGATGTATAAAAGAAAGAGGCAGGAGGTCAAGAGAAAGGTGCAAGAGGTGAAATAGAGGGCAAATGAGTGTTGGGGTGAGAGAGTATCATTAAATTTTAGGGAGATTAGAAAGATGTTTTGGAAGGAGGTAAATAAAGTGCGTAAGACAAGGGAGCAAATGGGAACTTCAGTGAAGAGGGCTAATGGGGAGGAGATAACAAGTAGTAGTGATGTGAGAAGGAGATGGAGTAAGTATTTTGAAGGTTTGTTGAATGTGTTTGATGATAGAGTGGCAGATATAGGGTGTTTTGGTCGAGGTGGTGTGCAAAGTGCGAGGGTTAGGGAAAATGATTTGGTAAACAGAGAAGAGGTAGTAAAAGCTTTGCAGAAGATGAAAGCCGGCAAAGCAGCAGGTTTGGATAGTATTATAGTGGAATTTATTAAAAAAGGTGATGAATGTATTGTTGACTGGTTGGTAAGATTATTTAATGTATGCATGATTCATGGTGAGGTGCCTGAGGATTGGCGGAATGCTTGCATAGTGCCATTATACAAAGGCAAAGGGGATAAGAGTGAGCGCTGGGAGGGTATTGATTAAGAGGGTGAAGGCATGTGCAGAGCATCAGATACGTGAAGAGCAGTGTTGTTTGAGAAGTGGTAGAGGATGTGCGGATCAGGTGTTTGCTTTAAAGAATGTATGTGAGAAATACTTAGAAAAGCAAATGGATATGTATGTAGCATTTATGGATCTGGAGAAGGCATATGTAGAGTTGATAGAGATGCTCTGTGGAAGGTATTAAGAATATATTTTGTGGGGGGCAATTTGTTGGAAGCAGTGAAAAGATTTTTTTCGAGGATGTAAGGCATGTGTACGTGTAGGAAGAGAGGAAAGTGACTGGTTGTCAGTGAATGTAGGCAGGGGTGTTTGATGTCTCCATGGTTCCTCAATTTGTTTATGGATGGGGTTGTTATTGAGGTAAATGCAAGAGTTTTGGAAAGAGGGGCAAGTATGCAGTCTGTTGTGGATGAGGGCTTGGGAAGTGAGTCAGTTGTTGTTCGCTGATGATACAGTGCTGGTAACTGATTCATGTGGGAAACTGTAGATGCTGGTGACTGAGTTTGGGAAAGTGTGAAAGACGAAAGTTAAAAGTAAATGTGACTAAGAGCAAGGTTATTAGGTACATTAGGGTTGAGGGGTCAAGTCAATTGGGAGGTACGCTTGAATGGAGAAAAACTGGAGGAAGTAAAGTGTTTTAGATATCTGGGAGTTGATTTGACAGCGGATGAAACCATGGAAGCGGAAGTGAATCATAGGGTGGGGAAGTGGGCGAAAATTCTGGGAGCCTTGAAGAATGTTTGGAAGTCGGGAACATTATCTCGGAAAGCAAAAATGGGTGTGTTTGAAGGAATAATGGTTCCAACAATGTTGTACGGCTGCGTGGTGTGTGCTAAGGATAGAGTTGTGCGCAGGAGGGTGGATGTGCTGGAGATGAGATGTTTGAGGACAATATGTGGTGTGAAGTGGTTTGATCGAGTAAGTAATGTAAGCGTAAGAGAGATGTGTGGAAATAAAAAGAGTGTGGTTGAGGGAGCAAAAGAGGGTGTTTTGAAATGGTTTGATCACATGGAGAGAATGAGTGAGGAAAGATTGACCAACAGGATATATATGTCAGAGGTGGAGGGAACGAGAAGTGGGAGACTAAATTGACAGCACTTCGACACCGGTATACCACATCGTTGCAATTCACTCTATTCCTTGCGCGCCTTTCACCCTCTTGCATGTTCAGGCCCCAATCACTCAAAATCTTTTTCACTCCATCTTTCCACCTCCAATTTGGTCCTCAACTTCTCCTCGTTCTCTCCATCTCTGACATATATATCCTCTTGGTCAATCTTTCCTCACTCATTCTCTCCATTTGACCAAACCATTTCAAAACACCCTCTTCTGCTCTCTCAATCACATTCATTTTATTATCGCACATCTCTCTTACTCTTTCATTACTTACTCGACCAAACAACCTCACACAACATATTGTCCTCAAACATCTCATTTCTAGCACATCCACCCTCCTCCGCACAACTCTATTTAGAGCCCAAGCATCGGAACCATATAACATTGTTGGAACCACTATTCCTTCAAACATACCCATTTTTCCTTTCCAAGATAAAGTTCTCGACTTCCATACATTTTCCAACGCCCCCGAAAATTTCGCCCCCTCACGCACCCTATGATTCATATCCGCTTCCATGGTTCCATCTGCTGCCAAATCAATTTCCCAGATATCTAAAACACTTCACTTCCTCCAGTTTTTCTCCATTCAAACTTACCTCCCTATTGAATTATCCCTCAACCCTACTGTGCCTAATAACCTTGCTCTTATTCACATTTACTCTAAGCATTCTTCTTTCACACACTTTACCAAACTTAGACACCAGTTCTAGCAGTTTCTCACACGAATCAGCCACCAGCGATATATCATCAGCGAAAAACTGACTCACTTCCCAAGCTCTCTCATCCATAACATAGTGCATACTTGTCCCCCTCTCCAAAACTCTTACATTCACCTACCTAAAAACCCCATCCATGAACAATTTAAACAACATTGGAGACATCAGGCACCCCTACCGCAAACTATCATTCACTTAGAACTAATCTCTTTCCTCTCTTCCTACACGTACGCATGCATTACATCCTCGATAAAAACTTTTAACTGCTTCTAACAACTTGCCTCCCACACCATATTTTCTTAATACCTTCCAGAGAATATCTCTATCAACTCTATCATATGCCTTCTCCAGTTCTATGAACGTCAAATACAAACCCATTTGCTTTTATAAGTATTTCTCATATACATTCTTCAAAGCAAACACCTGATCCACACATCCTATACCACTTCTGAAACCACACAGCTCTTCCCCAATCTGATGCTCTGTACATACCTTCACCCTCTCAATAAAAACCCTACCATATAACTTCCCAGGAATACTCACAAAACTTATACGTCTGTAATTTTAGAACTCACTTTTATCCCCTTTGCCTTTGTACAATGGCACCATGCAAGCATTCCGCCAATCCTCAGTCATCTCACCATGAGTCATACATACATTAACCTAACAAACAAGTCAACAATACACTCACCCCTTTTTCAGTACATTCCACTGCAATACCATCCAAACCCGTTCCCTTGCCGGCTTTCATCTTAAGCAAAGCTTTTACTACTTCTTCTTTGTTTACCAAATCACTCTCACTAACCCTCTCACTTTGCAGACCACCTCGATCAAAACACCCCGTATCTGCCACTCTATCATCAAAGACATTCAATAAACCATCAAAATGCTCTCTCCATCTCCTCACATCATCACTACTTGCTATCACTTCCCCATTAGCCCCCTTCACTGATGTTCCCAATCGTTCCCTTGTCTTACGCATTTTATTTACCTCCTACCATGACATGTTTTTATTCTCTATAGAATTTAATGATACGCTCTCACCCCAACCCTCACTTGCCTTAATTTTCACATACATACGTTTTGGAAACGATCACAATTTGCGCGTGATCAAGATATTCCTATTTATATATATATATATATATATATATATATATATATATATATATATATATATATATATATATATATATATATATTATTTATTTATTTATTTATTTATTTTGCTTTGTCGCTGTCTCCCGCGATAGCGAAGTAGCGCAAGAAAACAGACGAAAGAATGGCCCAACTCAACCACATACACATGTATATACATATACGTCCACACACGCAGATATACATACTTATACATCTCAAAGTATACATATATATAAGCACACACAGACATATACATATATACACATGTACATAATCCATACTGTCTGTGCTTATTCATTCCCATCGCCACCTTGCCACACAAGAAATAACAACCCCCCTCCCCCCTCATGTGTACGAGGGAGCGCTAGGAAAAGACAACATAGGCCCCATTCGTTCACACTTAGTCTCTAGCTGTCATGTAATAATGCACCGAAACCAGAGCTCCCTTTCCACATTCAGGCCCCACACAACTTTCCATGGTTTACCCCAGACGCTTCACATGCCCTGGTTCAATCCACTGATAGCAAGTCGACCACGGTATACCACATCGTTCCAGTTCACTCCATTCCTTGCACGCCTTTCACCCTCCTGCATATTCATACCCCTATTACTCAAAATCTTCTCCTCGTTCCCTCCACCTCCGACACATATATCCTCTTGGTCAATCTTTCCTCACTCATTCTCTCCATGTGCCCAAACCATTTTAAAATACACTTTTATGCTCTCTCAACCACACTCTTTGTATTCCCACACATCTCTCTTACCCTTACATTACTTACTCGATCAAACCACCTCACACCACATATTGACCTCAACCATCTCATTTCCATCAAATCCACCCTTCTTCGCACAACTCTATCCATAGCCCACGACTCGCAAACATACAACATTGTTGGAACCACTGTTCCTTCAAACATACCCATTTTTGCTTTCCGAGATAATGTTCTCGACTTCCACATATTCTTCAAGGCTCCCAGGATTTTCACCCCCTTCCCCAACCTATGATTCACTTCCGCTTCCATAGTTCCATTCGCTGCCAAATCCTCTCCCAGATATCTAAAACACTTTACTTCCTCCAGTTTTTCTTCATTCAAACTTACCTCCCAATTGACTTGACTCTCAACCCTACTGTACCTAATAACCTTACTCTTATTCACATTTACCCTCAACTTTCTTCTTTCACGCACTTTACCAAACTTAGTCACCAGCTTCTGCAGTTTCTCACATGAATATAGCCACCAGCGCTGTATTATCAGCGAACAACAACTGACTCACTTCCCAAGCTCTCTCATCCACAACAGACTTCATACTTGCCCCTCTTTCCAAAACTCTTGCATTAACCTCCCTAACAACCCCATCCATAAACAAATTTATCAACCATGGAGACATCACACACCTCTGCCGTAAACCTACATTCACTGAGAAACAATCACTTTCCTCTCTTCCTACACGTACACATGCCTTACATCCTCGATAGAAACTTTTCACTGTTTCTAACAACTTGCCTCCCACTCCATATGTTCTTAATACCTTCCACAGAATATCTCTATCAACTCTATCATATGCCTTCTCCAGTTCTATAAATGCCAAATACAAACCCATTTGCTTTTCTATATATTTCACATTTACATTCCTCAAAGCAAACACCTGACCCACACATCCTCTACCACTTCTCAAACCACACTGCTTTTCCCCAATCTGATTCTCTGTACATGCCTTCACCCTCTCAATCAATACCCTTCCATATAATTTACCAGGAATACTCAACAAACTTATTATTAGTGAAAGAGTATTAGTGAAAGAGAAGAGAGAGGCATTTGGACGATATTTGCAGGGAAAAAATGCAATTGAGTGGGAGATGTATAAAAGAAAGAGACAGGAGGTCAAGAGAAAGGTGCAAGAGGTGAAAAAAAGGGCAAATGAGAGTTGGGGTGAGAGAGTATCATTAAATTTTAGGGAGAATAAAAAGATGTTCTGGAAGGAGGTAAATAAAGTGCGTAAGACAAGGGAGCAAATGGGAACTTCAGTGAAGGGCGCAAATGGGGAGGTGATAACAAGTAGTGGTGATGTGAGAAGGAGATGGAGTGAGTATTTTGAAGGTTGTTGAATGTGTTTGATGATAGAGTGGCAGATATAGGGTGTTTTGGTCGAGGTGGTGTGCAAAGTGAGAGGGTTAGGGAGAAAGATTTGGTAAACAGAGAAGAGGTAGTAAAAGCTTTGCGGAAGATGAAAGCCGGCAAGGCAGCAGGTTTGGATGGTATTGCAGTGGAATTTATTAAAAAAGGGGGTGACTGTATTGTTGACTGGTTGGTAAGGTTATTTAATGTATGTATGACTCATGGTGAGGTGCCTGAGGATTGGCGGAATGCGTGCATAGTGCCATTGTAAAAAGGCAAAGGGGATAAGAGTGAGTGCTCAAATTACAGAAGTATAAGTTTGTTGAGTATTCCTGGTAAATTATATGGGAGGGTATTGATTGAGAGGGTGAAGGCATGTACAGAGCATCAGATTGGGGAAGAGCAGTGTGGTTTCAGAAGTGGTAGAGGATGTGTGGATCAGGTGTTTGCTTTGAAGAATGTATGTGAGAAATACTTAGAAAAGCAATTGGATTTGTATGTAGCATTTATGGATCTGGAGAAGGCATATGATAGAGTTGATAGAGATGCTCTGTGGAAGGTACTAAGAATATATGGTGTGGGAGGCAAGTTGTTAGAAGCAATGAAAAGTTTTTATCAAGGAGGTAAGGCATGTGTACGTGTAGGAAGAGAGGAAAGTGATTGGTTCTCAGTGAATGTAGGTTTGCGGCAGGGGTGTGTGATGTCTCCATGGTTCTTTAATTTGTTTATGGATTGGGTTGTTAGGGAGGTGAATGCAAGAGTTTTGGAAAGAGGAGCAAGTATGAAGTCTGTTGGGGATAAGAGAGCTTGGGAAGTGAGTCACTTGTTGTTCGCTGATGATACAGCGCTGTTGGCTGATTCATGTGAGAAACTGCAGAAGCTGGTGACTGAGTTTGGTAAAGTGTGTGAAAGAAGAAAGTTAAGATCGAGTAAGTAACGTAAGGGTAAGAGAGATGTGTGGAAATAAAAAGAGCGTGGTTGAGAGAGCAGAAGAGGGTGTTTTGAAATGGTTTGGTCACATGGAGAGAATGAGTGAGGAAAGATTGACCAAGAGGATATACGTGTCGGAGGTGGAGGGAACGAGGAGAAGAGGGAGACCAAATTGGAGGTGGAAAGATGGAGTGAAAAAGATTTTGTGTGATCGGGGCCTGAACATGCAGGAGGGTGAAAGGAGGGCAAGGAATAGAGTGAATTGGAGCGATGTGGTATACCGGGGTTGACGTGCTGTCAGTGCATTGAATTAAGGCATGTGAAGCGTCTGGGGTAAACCATGGAAAGCAGTGTAGGTATGTATATTTGCGTGTGTGGACGTATGTATATACATGTGTATGGGGGTGGGTTGGGCCATTTCTTTCGTCTGTTTCCTTGCGCTACCTCGGAAACGCGGGAGACATCGACAAAGCAAAAAAAAAAAAAAATAAAATATATATATATATATATATATATATATATATATATATATATATATATATATATATATATATATATATATATATATATATATATATATATATAGGGCAGATATAGGGTGTTTTGGTCGAGGTGGTGTGCAAAGTGAGAGGGTTAGGGAAAATGATTTGGTAAACAGAGAAGAGGTAGTAAAAGCTTTGCGGAAGATGAAAGCCGGCAAGGCAGCAGCATTGGATGGTATTGCAGTGGAATTTATTAAAAAAGGGGGTGACTGTATTGTTGATTGGTTGGTAAGGTTATTTAATGTATGTATGACTCATGGTGAGGTGCCTGAGGATTGGCGGAATGCGTGCATAGTGCCATTGTACAAAGGCAAAGGGGATAAGAGTGAGTGCTCAAATTACAGAGGTATAAGTTTGTTGAGTATTCCTGGTAAATTATATGGGAGGGTATTGATTGAGAGGGTGAAGGCATGTACAGAGCATCAGATTGGGGAAGAGCAGTGCGGTTTCAGAAGTGGTAGAGGATGTGTGGATCAGGTGTTTGTTTTGAAGAATGTATGTGAGAAATACTTAGAAAAGCAAATGGATTTGTATGTAGCATTTATGGATCTGGAGAAGGCATATGATAGAGTTGATAGAGATGCTCTGTGGAAGGTATTAAGAATATATGGTGTGGGAGGCAAGTTGTTAGAAGCAGTGAAAAGTTTTTATCGAGGATGTAAGGCATGTGTACGTGTAGGAAGAGAGGAAAGTGATTGGTTCTCAGTGAATGTAGGTTTGCGGCAGGGGTGTGTGATGTCTCCATGGTTGTTTAATTTGTTTATGGATGGGGTTGTTAGGGAGGTAAATGCAAGAGTTTTGGAAAGAGGGGCAAGTATGAAGTCTGTTGGGGATGAGAGAGCTTGGGAAGTGAGTCAGTTGTTGTTCGCTGATGATACATCGCTGGTGGCTGATTCATGTGAGAAACTGCAGAAGCTGGTGACTGAGTTTGGTAAAGTGTGTGGAAGAAGAAAGTTAAGAGTAAATGTGAATAAGAGCCAGGTTATTAGGTACAGTAGGGTTGAGGGTCAAGTCAATTGGGAGGTGAGTTTGAATGAAGAAAAACTGGAGGAAGTGAAGTGTTTTAGATATCTGGGAGTGGATCTGTCAGCGGATGGAATCATGGAAGCGGAAGTGGATCATAGGGTGGGGGAGGGGGCGAAAATTTTGGAAGCCTTGAAAAATGTGTGGAAGTCGAGAACATTATCTCGGAAAGCAAAAATGGGTATGTTTGAAGGAATAGTGGTTCCAACAATGCTGTATGGTTGCGAGGCGTGGGCTATGGATAGAGTTGTGCGCAGGAGGATGGATGTGCTGGAAATGAGATGTTTGAGGACAATGTGTGGTGTGAGGTGGTTTGATCGAGTAAGTAACGTAAGGGTAAGAGAGATGTGTGGAAATAAAAAGAGCGTGGTTGAGAGAGCAGAAGAGGGTGTTTTGAAATGGTTTGGGCACATGGAGAGAATGAGTGAAGAAAGATTGACCAAGAGGATATATGTGTCGGAGGTGGAGTGAACGAGGAGAAGAGGGAGACCAAATTGGAGGTGGAAAGATGGAGTGAAAAAGATTTTGTGTGATCGGGGCCTGAACATGCAGGAGGGTGAAAGGAGGGCAAGGAATAGAGTGAATTGGAGCGATGTGGTATACAGGGGTTGACGTGCTGTCAGTGGATTGAATCAAGGCATGTGAAGCGTCTGGGGTAAACCATGGAAAGCTGTGTAGGTATGTATATTTGCGTGTGTGGATGTGTGTATGTACATGTGTATGGGGGGGGGGGGTTGGGCCATTTCTTTCGTCTGTTTCCTTGCGCTACCTCGCAAACGCGGGAGACAGCGACAAAGTATAAAAAAAAAAAAAAAAAAATATATATATATATATATATAGATGTTTGAGTACAATGTGTGGTGTGAGGTGGTTTGATCGAGTAAGTAACGTAAGGGTAAGAGAGATGTGTGGAAATAAAAAGAGCGTGGTTGAGAGAGCAGAAGAGGGTGTTTTGAAATGGTTTGGGCACATGGAGAGAATGAGTGAGGAAAGATTGACCAAGAGGATATATGTGTCGGAGGTGGAGGGAACGAGGAGAAGAGGGAGACCAAATTGGAGGTGGAAAGATGGAGTGAAAAAGATTTTGTGTGATCGGGGCCTGAACATGCAGGAGGGTGAAAGGAGGGCAAGGAATAGAGTGAATTGGAGCGATGTGGTATACCGGGGTTGACGTGCTGTCAGTGGATTGTATCGGGGCATGTGAAGCGTCTGGGGTAAACAATGGAAAGCTGTATAGGTATGTATATTTGCGTGTGTGGACGTATGTATATACATGTGTATGGTGGTGGGTTGGGCCATTTCTTTCGTCTGTTTCCTTGCGCTACCTCGCAAACGCGGGAGACAGCGACAAAGCAAAAAAAAAAAAATATATATATATATATATATATATATATATATATATATATATATATATATATATATATATATATATATATATATATATATATATATATATATATATATATATATATATATATATATATATATATATATATATATATATATATATATATATATATATATATATATATATATATATATATATATATATATATATATATATATATATGCAATTGAGTGGGAGATGTATAAAAGAAAGAGACAGGAGGTCAAGAGAAAGGTGCAAGAGATGAAAAAGAGGGCAAATGAGAGTTGGGGTGAGAGGTTATCATTAAATTTTAGGGAGAATAAAAAGATGTTCTCGAAGGAGGTAAATAAAGTGCGTAAGACAAGGGAGCAAATGGGAAATTCAGTGAAGGGCGCAAATGTGGAGGTGATAACAAGTAGTGGTGATGTGAGAAGGAGATGGAGTGAGTATTTTGAAGGTTTCTTGAATGTGTTTGATGATAGAGTGGCAGATATTGGGTGTTTTGGTCGAGGTGGTGTGCAAAGTTAGAGGGTTAGGGAAAATGATTTGGTAAACAGAGAAGAGGTAGTAAAAGCTTTGCAGAAGTGAAAGCCGGCAAAGCAGCAGGTTTGGATAGTATTATAGTGGAATTTATTAAAAAAGGTGATGAATGTATTGTTGACTGGTTGGTAAGGTTATTTAATGTATGTATGATTCATAGTGAGGTTCCTGAGGATTGGCGGAATGCTTGGATAGTGCCATTGTACAAAGTCAAAGGGGACAAAGGTGAGTGCTCAAATTACAGAGGTATAAGTTTGTTGAGTATTCCTGGTAAATTATTTTCTTTTTTTTTTTTTTGCTTTGTCGCTGTCTCCCACGTTTGCGAGGTAGCGCAAGGAAACAGACGAAAGAAATGGCCCAACCCACCGCCATGCACATGCATATACATACGTCCACACACGCAAATATACATACCTACACAGCTTTCCATGGTTTACCCCAGACGCTTCACATGCCCTGATTCAATCCACTGACAGCACGTCAACCCCGGTATATCGCATCGCTCCATTTCACCCTATTCCTTGCCCTCGTTTCACCCTCCTGCATGTTCAGGCCCCGATCACACAAAATCTTTTTCACTCCATCTTTCCACCTCCAATTTGGTCTCCCTCTTCTCCTGGTTCCCTCCACCTCCGACACAATCTTGGTCTTGGTCAATCTTTCCTCACTCATTCTCTCCATGTGCCCAAACCATTTCAAAACACCCTCTTCTGCTCTCTCAACCACGCTCTTTTTATTTCCACATATCTCTCTTACCCTTACGATACTTACTCGATCAAACCACCTCCCACCACACATTGTACTCAAACATCTCATTTCTAGCACATCCATCCTCCTGCGCACCACTCTATCCATAGCCCACGCCTCGCAACCATACAACAAACAGACGAAAGAAATGGCCCAACCCACCTCCATACACATGTATATACATACGTCCACACACGCCAATATGCATACCTACACAGCTTTCCATTGTTTACCCCAGACGCTTCACATGCCTTGATTCAATCCACTGACAGCACGTCAACCCCGGTATACCACATCGCTCTAATTCACTCTATTCCTTGCCCTCCTTTCACCCTCCTGCATGTTCAGGCCCCGATCACACAAAATCTTTTTCACTCCATCTTTCCACCTCCAATTTGGTCTCCCTCTTCTCCTCGTTCACTCCACCTCCGACACATATATCCTCTTGGTCAATCTTTCCTCACTCATTCTCTCCATGTGCCCAAATCATTTCAAAACACCCTCTTCTGCTCTCTGAACCACGCTCTTTTTATTTCAACACATCTCTCTTACCCTTACGTTACTTACTCGATCAAACCACCTCACACCACACATTGTCCTCAAACATCTTATTTCCAGCACATCCATCCTCCTGCGCAAAACTCTATCCATAGCCCACGCCTCGCAACCATAAAACATTGTTGGAATCACTATTCCTTCAAACATACCCATTTTTGCTTTCCGAGATAATGTTCTCGACTTCCACACATTCTTCAAGGCTCCCAGAATTTTCGCCCCCTCCCCCATCCTATGATCCACTTCTGCTTCCATGGTTCCATCCGCTGCCAGATCCACTCCCAGATATCTAAAACACTTCACTTCCTCCAGTTTTTCTCCATTCAAACTCACCTTCCAATTGACTTGACCCTCAACACTACTGTACCTAATAACCTTGCTCTTATTCACATTTACTCTTAACTTTCTTCTTTCACACACTTTACCAAACTCAGTCAACAGCTTCTGCAGTTTCTCACATGAATCAGCCAACAGCGCTGTATCATCAGCGAACAACAACTGACTCACTTCCCAAGCTATCTCATCCCCAACAGACTTCATACTTGCCCCTCTTTCCAAAACTCTTGCATTCACCTCCCTAGCAACCCCATCCATAAACAAATTAAACAACCATGGAGACATCACACACCCCTGCCGCAAACCTACATTCACTGAGAACCAATCACTTTCCTCTCTTCTTACACGTTGGGCCATTTCTTTCGTCTGTTTCCTTGCGCTACCTCGCAAACGCGGGAGACAGCGACAAAGTATAAAAAAAAAAAAAAAAAAGATGTTCTGGAAGGAGGTAAATAAAGTGCGTAAGACATGGGAGCAAATGGGAACTTCAGTGAAGGGCGCAAATGGGGAGGTGATAACAAGTAGTGGTGATGTGAGAAGGAGATGGAGTGAGTATTTTGAAGGTTTGTTGAATGTGTTTGATGATAGAGTGGCAGATATAGGGTGTTTGGGTCGAGGTGGTGTGCAAAGTGAGAGGGTTAGGGAAAATGATTTGGTAAACAGAGAAGAGGTAGTAAAAGCTTTGCGGAAGATGAAAGCCGGCAAGGCAGCAGGTTTGGATAGTATTGCAGTGGAATTTATTAAAAAAGGGGGTGATTGTATTATTGACTGGTTGGTGGGGTTGTTTAGTGTGTGTGTGACTCGTGGTGGGGTGCCTGGGGATTGGCGGAGTGCGTGCATGGTGCCATTGTGCGGGGGCAGGGGGGATAGGAGTGAGTGCTCAAATTGCAGAGGTGTGGGTTTGTTGAGTGTTCCTGGTAAATTATAAATGGGAGGGTGTTGATTGAGAGGGTGAAGTACATGTACAGAGGGCATGTACAGAGCATCAGATTGGGGAGGGGCAGTGTGGTTTCGGAAGTGGTGGAGGATGTGTGGATCGGGTGTTTGCTTTGGGGAGTGTGTGTGAGGAATGCTTGGAGGAGCAAATGGATTTGTATGTAGCATTTATGTATCTTCATAAGATCCACTGGCGAATCGTCAGTGGATTGAATCAGGGCATGTGAAGCATCTGGGGTAAACCATGGAAAGCTGTGTAAGTTTGAATTTATCCCTGGGGATAGGGGAGAAAGAATACTTCCCACGTATTCCCTGCGTGTCGTAGAAGGCGACTAAATGGGAAGGGAGCGGGTGGCTGGAAATCCTCCCCTCTCGTTTTTTTTTTTTTTTTTTTTAATTTTCCAAAAGAGGGAACAGAGAAGGGGGCCAGGTGAGGATTTTCCGTCTAAGGCCCAGTCCTCTGTTCTTAACGCTACCTCGCAAACGCGGGAAATGGCGAATCGTATGAAAAAAAAAAAAAAAAAAAAATATATATATATATATATATATATATATATATATATATATATATATATATATATATATATATATATATATATATATATAAATATATATATATATATATATATATATATATATATATATATATATATATATATATATATATATATATATATATATATATATATACATTAATATGAGTCCACTAGGAATATGAAACACGAAAAGTTCCCAAGTGCAGGGGAGACACAAGAGAGAAATATAACAATCAGCTGATATACATCGAAGAGACGAAGCTCGGACGCCATTTGGTAAACATGTTTACCAAATATATATATATATATATATATATATATATATATATATATATATATATATATATATATATATATATATATATATATATATATATATATATATATATATATATATTTTTTTTTTTTTTTTTTTTATACCTCGTCGCTGTCTCCCGCGGTTGCGAGGTAGCGCAAGGAAACAGACGAAAGAAATGGCCCAACCCCCCCATACACATGTACATACACACGTCCACACACGCAAATATACATACCTACACAGCTTTCCATGGTTTACCCCGGACGCTTCACATGCCTTGATTCAATCCACCGACAACACGTCAACCCCTGTATATCACATCGCTCCAATTCACTCTATTCCTTGCCCTCCTTTCACCCTCCTGCATGTTCAGGCCCCGATCACACAAAATCCTTTTCACTCCATCTTTCCATATATATATATATATTCATATATATATATATATATATATATATATATATATATATATATATATATATATATATATATATATATATATATATATATATATATATATATATATATATATATATATATATATATATACATATATATATATATATATATATATATATATATGAATATATATATATATATATATATATATATATATATATATATATATATATATGGAAGTATGTGATAGAATGTAAGAAAGTAAATTCTCGATTAATATGGGTAAAACTGAAAGTTGATGGAGAGAGATGGGTGATTATTGGTGCATATGCACCTGGGCATGAGGAGAAAGATCATGAGAGGCGAGTGTTTTGGGAGCAGCTGAATGAGTGTGTTAGTGGTTTTGATGCACGAGACCGGGTTATAGTGTTGGGTGATTTGAATGCAAAGGTGAGTAATGTGACAGTTGAGGGAATAATTGGTATACATGGGGTGTTCAGTGTTGCAAATGGAAATGGTGAAGAACTTGTAGATTTATGTGCTGAAAAAGGACTGATGATTGGGAATACCTGGTTTAAAAAGCGAGATATACATAAGTATACTTATGTAAGTAGGAGAGATGGCCAGAGAGCGTTATTGGATTACGTGTTAATTGACAGGCACGCGAAAGAGAGACTTTTGGATGTTAATGTGCTGAGAGGTGCAACTGGAGGGATGTGTGATCATTATCGTGTGGAGGCAAAGGTGAAGATTTGTATGGGTTTTCAGAAAAGAAGAGTGAATGTTGGGGTGAAGAGGGTGGTGAGAGTAAGTGAGCTTGGGAAGGAGACTTGTGTGAGGAAGTACCAGGAGAGACAGAGTACAGAATGGAAAAAGGTGAGAACAATGGAAGTAAGGGGAGTGGGGGAGGAATGGGATGTATTTAGGGAATCAGTGATGGATTGCGCAAAAGATGCTTGTGGCATGAGAAGAGTGGGAGGTGGGTTGATTGGAAAGGGTAGTGAGTGGTGGGATGAAGAAGTAAGAGTATTAGTGAAAGAGAAGAGAGAGGCATTTGGACGATTTTTGCAGGGAAAAAATGCAATTGAGTGGGAGACGTATAAAAGAAAGAGACAGGAGGTCAAGAGAAAGGTGCAAGAGGTGAAAAAAGGGCAAATGAGAGTTGGGGTGAGAGAGTATCATTAAATTTTAGGGAGAATGAAAAGATGTTCTGGAAGGAGGTAAAGAAAGTGCGTAAGACAAGGGAGCAAATGGGAACTTCAGTGAAGGGCGCAAATGGGGAGGTGATAACAAGTAGTGGTGATGTGAGAAGGAGATGGAGTGAGTATTTTGAAGGTTTGTTGAATGTGTTTGATGATACAGTGGCAGATATAGGGTGTTTTGGTCGAGGTGGTGTGCAAAGTGCGAGGGTTAGGGAAAATGATTTGGAAAACAGAGAAGAGGTAGTAAAAGCTTTGTGGAAGATGAAAGCCGGCAAGGCAGCAGGTTTGGATGGTATTGCAGTGGAATTTATTAAAAAAGGGGGTGACTGTATTGTTGACTGGTTGGTAAGGTTATCTAATGTATGTATGACTCATGGTGAGGTGCCTGAGAATTGGCGGAATGCGTGCTTAGTGCCATTGTACAAAGGCAAAGGGGATACGAGTGAGTGCTCAAATTACAGAGGTATAAGTTTGTTGAGTATTCCTGGTAAATTATATGGGATGGTATTGATTGAGAGGGTGAAGGCATGTACAGAGCATCAGATTGGGGAAGAGGAGTGTGGTTTCAAAAGTAGTAGAGGATGTGTGGATCAGGTGTTTGCTTTGAAGAATGTATGTGAGAAATACTTAGAAAAGCAAATGGATTTGTATGTAGCATTTATGGATCTGGAGAAGGCATATGATAGAGTTGATAGAGATGCTCTGTGGAAGGTATTAATAATATATGGTGTGGGAGGCAAGTTGTTAGAAGCAGTGAAAAGTTTTTATCGAGGATGTAAGGCATGTGTACGTGTAGGAAGAGAGGAAAGTGATTGGTTCTCAGTGAATGTAGGTTTGCGGCAGGGGTGTGTGATGTCTCCATGGTTGTTTAATTTGTTTATGGATGGGGTTGTTAGGGAGGTGAATGCAAGAGTTTTGGAAAGAGGGGCAAGTATGAAGTCTGTTGTGGATGAGAGAGCTTGGGAAGTGAGTCCGTTGTTGTTCGCTGATGATACAGCGCTGGTGGCTGATTCATGTGAGAAACTGCAGAAGCTGGTGACTGAGTTTGGTAAAGTGTGTGAAAGAAGAAAGTTAAGAGTAAATGTGAATAAGAGCAAGGTTATTAGGTACAGTAGGGTTGGGGGTCAAGTCAATTGGGATGTAAGTTTGAATGGAGAAAAACTGGAGGAAGTAAAGTGTTTTAGATATCTGGGAGTGGATCTGGTAGCGGATGAAGCCATGGAAGCGGAAGTGGATCATAGGGTGGGGGAGTGGGCGATAATCCTGAGAGCTTTGAAGAATGTGTGAAAGTCGAGAACATTATCTCGGAAAGCAAAAATGGGTATGTTTGAAGGAATAGTGGTTCCAGCAATGTTGTACGGTTGCGAGGCGTGGGCTATGGATAGAGTTGTGCGCAGGAGGATGGATGTGCTGGAAATGAGATGTTTGAGGACAATGTGTGGTGTGAGGTGGTTTGATCGAGTAAGTAACGTAAGGGTAAGAGAGATGTGTGGAAATAAAAAGAGCGTGAATGAGAGAGCAGAAGAGGGTGTTTTGAAATGGTTTGGGCACATGGAGAGAATGAGTGAGGAAAGATTGACCAAGAGGATGTATGTGTCGGAGGTGGAGGGAACGAGGAGAAGTGGGAGACCAGATTGGAGGTGGAAAGATGGAGTGAAAAAGATTTTGTGTGATCGGGGCCTGAACATACAGGAGGGTGAAAGGAGGGCAAGGAATAGAGTGAATTGGATCGATGTGGTATACCGGGGTTGACGTGCTGTCAGTGGATTGAATCAGGACATGTGAAGCGTCTGGTGTAAACCATGGAAAGCTGTGTATTTACGTGTGTGGACGTATGTATACACATGTGTATTGGGGTGGGTTGGGCCATTTCTTTCGTCTGTTTCCTTGCGCTACCTCGGAAACGCGGGAGACAGCGACAAACAAAAAAAAAAATATATATATATATATATATATATATATGTATATATATATATATATATATATATATATATATATATATATATATATATATATATATATATATATATATATATATATATATATATATATATATATATGTATATAACACTTCACTTCCTCTAGTTTTTCACCATTAAAACTTACCTCTCAGTTGACTTGTCTCTCAACCGTACTGTATTTAATAACCTTCCACTCATTCATATTCACTCTCAGCTTTCTTCTTTCACACACTTTACCAAGCTCAGTCATCAGCTCCTGCAGTTTCTCACTCGAATCAGCCACCAGGGCTGTATTATCTGCGAACAACAACTGACTCACTTCCCAAGCTCTCTCATCCATAACAAACTGCATACTTGCCCCTCTTTCCAAAACTCTTTCATTCTCCTCCCTAGCAACCCAACCCATAAACAAACTAAACAACCATGGAGACATCACACACCCCTGCCGCAAACAAACATTCACTGAGAACCAATCACTCTACTCTCTTCCTACAAGTACACATGCCTTACATCCTCAATAAAAACTTTTCACTGCTCCAACAACTTGCCTCCAACACCATATATTCTTAATTCCTTCTACAGAGCATCTCTATCAACTGTATCGTATGCCTTTTCCAGATCCATAATTGCTACATTCAAATCCATTTGCTTTTCTAAGTCTTTCTCACATACATTCTTCAAAGCAAACACATGATCCAGACATTCTCTACCACTTCAGAAACCACACTGCTCTTACCCAACCTGATGCTTTGTACATGCCTTCACCCTCTCTATGAACACCCTCTCATATAATTACCCAGGAATACTCAAGAAACTCATTCATCTCTAATTTGAGCACTCATTTTTATCCCCTTTTCCTTTCTACAATGGCACTAAACAAGCATTCCACCAATCTTCAGGCACCTCATCATGAGTCATATATATATTAGATAACCTCACCAAAAAAAGAATGTCCCAATCCACCCACATACACATGTATATACATACATATCAACACACGCAAATATACATACCTATACAACTTAATGTATACATATATATACACATACAGACATACACATATATACACATGTACATAATTCATACTGTCTGCCTTTATTCATTCCCATCGCCACCTCACCAGACTTGGAATAATAGCCCCCTCCCCCTTCATGTGAGCGAGGTTGCGCTAGGAAACGACAACAAAGGCCCCATTCGTTCACACTCATTCTCTAGCTGTCATATTATAATGCACCCAAACCAGAACTCCCTTTCCACATCCAGACCCACAGAACTTTCCAAGGCTTACCCCAGACGCTTCACATGCCGTGGTTCAATCCATTGACAGCACGTCGACCCCGGCATACCATATCGTTCCAATTCACTCTATTCCTTGCACGCCTTTCACCCTCCTGCATGTTCAGGCCCCAATCACACAAAATCTTTTTCACTCAATCTTTCCACCTCCGATTTGGTATACCACTTTTCATTCCCTCCATCTCTGACACATATATCCTCTTGGTCAATCTTTCCTCACTCATTCTCTCCATGTGACCAAACCATTTCAAAACACCTTCTTCTGCTCTCTCAACCACATAGTTTTTATTACCACACATCTCTCTTACCGTATTATTACTTACTCGATCAAACCACCTCACACAACATACTGTCCTCTAACATCTCATTTCCAGCACATCCACCCTCCTGCGCACAACTCTATCCTCAGCCAACGCCTCGCAACCATACAATATTGTTGGAACTACTATTCCTTCAAACATACCCATTTTTGTTCTCTGAGATAATGTTCTCGACTTCCACACATTCTTCAAGGCTCCCAGAATTTTCGCCCCCTCCCCCACCCTATGATTCACTTCCGCTTCCATGGTTCCATCCGCTGCCAAATCTACTCCCATATATGTAAAACACTTCACTTCCTCTAGTTTTTCTTCATTAAAACTTACCTCCCAATTCACTTGACCCTCAACCCCACTGTACCTAATAACCTTCCTCTTATTCACATTTACTCTCTGCTTTCTTGTTTCACACACTTTACCAAACTCAGTTACCAGCTTCTGCAGTTTCTCACATAAATCAGCCACCAGCGTTCTATCATCAGCAAACAACAACTGAATCACTTCCCAAGCTTTCTTATCCACAACAGACTTCATACTTGCCCCTCTTTCCAAAACTCTTGCATTCAACACCTCTAACAACCCCATCCATAAACAAATTAAACAAAAATGGAGACATCACACACCCCTGCCGCAAACATATATTGACTGAGAACCAATCGCTTTCCTCTCTTCCTACACGTACACATGCCTTACATCCCCGATAAAAACTTTTCGCTGCTTCTGAAAACGTGCCTCCCACTCCATATATTCTTAATACCTTCCACAGAGCCTCTCTATCAACTCTATCATATGGCTTCTCCAGATCCATAAATTCTACATACAAATCCATTTCTTTTTCTAAGTATTTCTCACATACATTCTTCAAAGCAAACACCTGATCCACACATCCTCTACCACTTCTGAAACCACACTGCTCTTCCCCAATCTGATGCTCTGTACATGACTTCACCCTCTCAATCAATACCCTCCCACAAAATTTTCCAGGAATACTCAACAAACTTATACATATGTAATTTGAGCACTCACTCTTATCCCCTTTGCCTTTGTACAATGGTACTATGCAATCATTTCGCCAATCCTCAAGCACCTCACCATGAATCATATGTACATTAAATAACCTTACCAACCACTCAACAATTCAGTCACACCTTTTTTTATAAATTCCACTGCAATACCATCCAAACCTGCTGCCTTGCCGGCTTTCATCTTCCGCAAAGATTTTACTACTCTTCTTTGTTTACCAAATCATTTTCCCTAACCTTCTCACTTTGCACACCACCTCGACCAAAACACCCTATATCTGCCAACATTCAACAAACCTTCAAAGTACTCACTCCATCTCCTTCTCACATCAACGTTACTTGCTGTCACCTCCCCATTGACCCCCTTCACTGAACTTCCAATTTGCTCACTTGTCTTACACAATTTGTTTCCCTCCTTCCAAAACATCTTTTTATTCTCCATAGTATTTAATAATACTCTCCCCAACTCTCATTTACCCTGTTTTACACCTCTTGCACCTTTCACTTGACCTCCTGCCTCTTTCTTTTATACATCTCCCACTCATTTGAATTATTTCCCTGCAAAAATCTTCCAAATTCCTCTCTCTTCTCATTCACTAATAATCTTACTTCTTCATCCTACCACTCACTACCCTTTCTAATCTGCCCTCCTCCCACGCTTCTCATGCCACAAGCATCTTTTGCACAAGCCATCACTGCTTCCCTAAATACATCCCATTCCTCCCCCACTCCCCTTATGTCCTTAGTTCTCACCTTTTTCCATTCTGTACTCAGTCTCTCCTGTTACTTCCTCACACAAGTCTCCTTCCCAAGCTCGCTTCCTTTCACTTTTTTCACCCCAACATTCTCTCCTCTCTTCTGAAAACCTCTAAAAATCTCCACCGTCGCCTCCACAAGATAATTATCAGACATCCCTCCAGTTACACCTCTCAGCACAATAACTTGCAAATATATATACATATATATTTTTTTTTCTTTTAAACTATTCGCCATTTCCCGCATTAGCGAGATAGCGCTAAGAACAGAGGACTGGGCCTTTTTTGGAATATCCTCACCTGGCCCCCCTCTGTTCCTTCTTTTGGAAAATTTAAAAAAAAAACGAGAGGGGAGGAATTCCAGCACCCCACTCCCTCCCCTTTTAGTCGCCTTTTACGACAGGCAGGGAATACGTGGGAAGTATTCTTAAACCCCTATCCCCAGGGATATATATATATATATATATATATATATATATATATATATATATATATATATATATATATATATATATATACATATATATATATATATATATATATATATATATATATATATATATATATATATATATATATATATATATATATATATATATATATATATATATATATATATATATATATATATGTATATATATATATATATATATATATATATATATATATATATATATATATATATATATATATATATATATATATATATATATATATATATATATATATATATATATATATATATATATATATATATATATATATATATAAATATATATATATATATATATATATATATATATATATATATATATATATATATATATATATATATATTATCCCTGGGGATAGGGGATGAAGAATACTTCCCACGTATTCCCTGCGTGTCGTAGAAGGCGACTAAAAGGGGAGGGAGCAAGAGGCTGGAAATCCTCCCCTCTCGTTTTTTTTTTTTTTTCTTCTTTTTTTTAATTTTCCAAAAGAAGGAACAGAGGGGGGCCAGGTGAGGATATTCCACAAAGGCCCAGTCCTCTGTTCTTAACGCTACCTCGCTAATGCGGGAAATGGCGGATAGTTTAAAAGAAAAGAAAATATATATATATATATATATATATATATATATATATATATATATATATATATATATATATATATATATATATATATATATATATATATATATATATATATTTTTTTTTTTTTTTCTTTTTTTTTCAAACTATTCGCCATTTCCCGCGTTAGCGAGGTAGCGTTAAGAACAGAGGACTGGGCCATTGAGGGAATATCCTCACCTGGCCCCCTTCTCTGTTCCTTCTTTTGGAAAATTAAAAAAAATTGAGAGGGGAGGATTTCCAGCCCCCCGCTCCCTCCCCTTTTAGTCGCCTTCTACGACACGCAGGGAATACGTGGGAAGTATATATATATATATGTATATATATATATATATATATATATATATATATATATATATATATATATATATATATATATATATATATATATATATATATATATATGTATATAGGTATATATATATATATATATATATATATATATATATATATATATATATATATATATATATATATATATATATATATATATATATATATATATATATATATATATATATATATATATATATATATATATTCCTATGAGTCCACGGGGAAAATAATACACGAACTTTTTATGTTTCATTTTCCCCTTGGACTCATAGGAATATCTTGATCACGCGCAAAATTGTGATACTTTCCTCGAAGGGTCAGATTGGGGTGTCTAATTGTGTGTGGATGTAACCAGGAGGAGAAAAAAGGAGAGGTAGGTAGTATGTTTGAGGAAAGGAACCTGGATGTTTTGGCTCTGAGTGAAACGAAGCTCAAGGGTAAAGGGGAAGAGTGGGTTGGGAATGTCTTATGAGTAAAGTCAGGGGTTAGTGAGAGGACAAGAGCAAGGGAAGGAGTAGCACTACTCCTGAATCAGGAGTTGTGGGAGTATGTGATAGATTGTAAGAAAGTAAATTCTAGATTCATTTGGGTAAAACTGAAAGTTGATGGAGAGAGGTGGGTGATTTTTGGTGCATATGCACCCGGGCATGAGAAGAAAGATCATGAGAGGCAAGTGTTTTGGGAGCAGCTGAATGAGTGTGTTAGTGGTTTTGATGCACAAGACCGGGTTATAGTGATGGGTGATTTGAATGCAAAGGTGAGTAATGTGGCAGTTGAGGGAATAATTGGTATACATGGAGTGTTCAGTGTTGTAAATGGAAATGGTGAAGAGCTTGTAGATTTATGTGCTGAAAAAGGACTGGTGATTGGGAATACCTGGTTTAAAAAGCGAGATATACATAAGTATACGTATGTAAGTAGGAGAGATGGCCAAAAAGCGTTATTGGTTTACGTGTTAATTGATAGACGCACGAAAGAGACTTTTGGATGTTAATTTGCTGAGAGGTGCAACTGGAGGGATGTCTGATCATTATCTTGTGGAGGCTAAGGTGAAGATTTGTTGGAGTTTTCAGAAAAGAAGAATGTTGTGGTGAAGAGAGTGGTGCGAAGGTGGGAAGGAGACTTGCGTGAGGAAGTACCAGGAGAGACTGAGTACAGAATGGAAAAAGGTGAGAACAAAGGAGGTAAGGGGAGTGGGGGAGGAATGGGATGTATTTAGGGAAGCAGTGATGGCTTGCGAAAAAGATGCTTGTGGCATGAGAAGCGTGCGAGGAGGGTTGATTAGAAAAGGTAGTGAGCGGTGGGATGAAAAAGTAAGATTATTAGTGAAAGAGAAGAGAGAGTCATTTGGACAATTTTTGCAGGGAAAAAATGCAAATGAGTGGGAGAGGAATAAAAGAAAGAGGCAGGAGGTCAAGAGAAAGGTGCAAAAGGAGAAAAATTGAATTTCAGTGAGAATAAAAAAAACATGTTTTGGAAGGAGGTAAATAAAGTGCGTAAGACAAGGGAGCAAATGGGAACTTCAGTGATGACAAGTAGTGGTGATGTGAGAAGGAGATGGAGTGAGTATTTTGAAGGTTTGTTGAATGTATTTGATGATAGAGTGGCAGATATAGAGTGTTTTTGTCGGGGTGGTGTACAAAGTGAGAGAGTTAGGGAAAATGATTTGGTAAATAGAGAAGAGGTAGTAAAACCTTTACGGAAGATGAAAGCCGGCAAGGCAACAGGTTTGGATGGCATTGCAGTGGAATTTATTAAGAAAGGGGGTGTCTGTATTGTTGACTGGTTGGTAAGGTTATCTAATGTACGTATGATTGATGGTGAGGTGCCTGAGGATTGGCGGAATGCTTGCATAGTGCCATTGTACAAAGGCAAAGAGGATAGGAGTGAGTGCTCAAATTACAGAGGTATAAGTTTGTTGAGTATTCCTGGTAAATTATATGGGAGGGTATTGATTGAGAGGGTGAAGGCATGTACAGAGCATCAGATTGGGGAAGAGCAATGTAGTTTCAGAAGTGGTAGAGGATATGTGGATCGGGTGTTTACTTTTAAGATTGTATGTGAGAAATACTTAGAAAAACAAATAGATTTGTATGTAGCATTTATGGATATGGAGAAGGCATATGACAGAGTTAATACAGATATTCTCTGGAAGGTTTTAAGAATATATGGTGTGGGAGGCATGATGTTAGAAGCAGTGAAAAGTTTTTATCGAGGATATAAGGCAGATGTACGTGTAGGAAGAGAGGAAAGTGATCGGTTCTCAGTGAAGGTAGGTTTGCGGCAGGGGTATGTGATGTCTCCATTTTTTTTTAATTTGTTTATGGATGGTGTTGTTAGGGAGGTGAATGCAAGAGTTTTGGAAAGAGGGGCAAGTATGAAGTCTGTTGTGGATGAGAGAGCTTGGGAAGTGAGTCAGTTGTTGTTCGCTGATGATACAGCGCTGGTGGCTAATTCATGTAAGAAACTGCAGAAGCTGGTGACTGAGTTTGGTGAGGTGTGTGAAGGAAGAAAGTTAAGAGTAAATATGAATAAGTGCAAGGTTATTAGGTACAATAGGGTTGAGGGTCAAGTCAACTGGGAGGTAAGTTTGAATGGAGAAAAACTGGAGGAAGTAAAGTGTTTTAGATATCTAGGAGTGGAGCTAGCAGCGGATGGAACCATTGAAGCGGAAGTGAATCATAGGATGGGGGAGGGGGCGATAATCCTGGGAGCCTTGAAGAATGTGTGGAAGTCGAGAACTTTATCTCGGAAAGCAAAAATGGGTATGTTTGAAGGAATAGTGGTTCCAACAATGTTGTATGGTTGCAAGGCGTGGGCTATGGATAGATTTGTGCGCAGGAGGGTGGATGTGCTGGAAATGAGATGTTTGAGGACAATATTTGGTGTGAGGTGGTTTGATCGAGTAAGTAATGTAAGGGTAAGAGAGATGTCTGGAAATAACCACACATATAAAGGAAAGAGGCAGGAGGTCAAGAGAAAGGTGCAAGAGGTGAAAAAGAGGGCAAATGAGAGTTGGGGTGAGAGAGTATCATTAAATTTCAGGGAGAATAAAAAAAACATGTTTTGGAAGGAGGTAAATAAAGTGCGTAAGACAAGGGAGCAAATGGAAACTTCAGTGATGACAAGTAGTGGTGATGTGAAAAGGAGATGGAGTGAGTATTTTGAAGGTTTGTTGAATGTGTTTGATGATAGAGTGGCAGATATAGAGTATTTTTGTCGGGGTGGTGTGCAAAGTGAGAGAGTTAGGGAAAATGATTTGGTAAATAAAGAAGAGGTAGTAAAAGCTTTACGGAAGATGAAAGCCGGCAAGGCAGCAGGTTTGGATGGTATTGCAGTGGAATTTATTAAGAAAGGGGGTGTTTGTATTGTTGACTGGTTGGTAAGGTTATTTAATGTATGTATGATTCATGGTGAGGTGCCTAAGGATTGGCGGAATGCTTGCATAGTGCCATTGTACAAAAGCAAAGAGGTTAAGAGTGAGTGCTCAAATTACAGAGGTATATGTTTGTTGAGTATTCCCGGTAAATTATAGGGGAGGGTATTGATTGAGAGGATGAAGGCATGTAATGAGCATCAGATTGGGGAAGAGCAGTGTGGTTTCATAAGTGGTAGAGGATGTGTGGATCAGGTGTTTACTTTTAAGAATGTTTGTGAGAAATACTTAGAAAAACAAATAGATTTGTATGTAGCAATGATGGATCTGGAGAAGGCATATGATAGATTTGATAGAGATATTCTGTGGAAGGTTTTGTGTGATCGGGGCCTGAACATGCAGGAGGGTGAAAGGAGGGCAAGGAATAGAGTGAATTGGAGCGATGTGGTATACCGGGGTTGACGTGCTGTCAGTGGATTGAATCAAGGCATTTGAAGCGTCTGGGGTAAACCATGGAAAGCTGTGTAGGTATGTATATTTGCGTGTGTGGACGTATGTATATACATGTGTATGGGGGGGGGGGGGCCATTTCTTTCGTTTGTTTCCTTCCGCTACCTCGCAAACGCGGGAGACTTCCTACTTGCCCCTCTTTCCAAAACTCTTGCATTTACCTCCCTAACAACCCCATCCATAAACAAATTAAACAACTATGGAGACATCACACACCCCTGCCGCAAACCTACATTCACTGAGAACCAATCACTTTCCTCTCTTCCTACACGTACACATGCCTTACATCCTCGATAAAAACTTTTCACTGCTTCTAACGACTTTCCTCCCACACCATATATTCTTAATACCTTCCACAGAGCATCTCTATCAACTCTATCATATGCGTTCTCCAGATCCATAAATGCTACATACAAATCCATTTGCTTTTCTAAGTATTTCTCACATACATTCTTCAAAGCAAACACCTGATCCACACATCCTCTACCACTTCTGAAACCACACTGCTCTTCCCCAATCTGATGCTCTGTACATGCCTTCACCCTCTCAATCAATACCATCCCATATAATTTACCAGGAATACTCAACAAACTTATACTTCTGTAATTTGAGCACTCACTCTTATCCCCTTTGCCTTTGTACAATGGCACTATGCACGAATTCCGCCAATCCTCAGGCACCTCACCATGAGTCATACATAGATTAAATAACCTTACCAACCAGTCAACAATACAGTCACCCCTTTTTTAATAAATTCCACTGCAATACCATCCAAACCTGCTGCCTTGCCGGCTTTCATCTTCCGCAAAGCTTTCACTACCTCTTCTCTGTTTACCAAATCATTTTCCCTAACCCTCTCACTTTGCACACCACCTCGCCCTAAACACCCTATATCTGCCACTCTATCATCAAACACATTCAACAAACCTTCAAATACTCACTCCATCTCCTTCTCACATCACCACTACTTGTTATCACCTCCCCATTTGCGCGCTTCACTGAAGTTCCCATTTGCTCCCTTGTCTTACGCACTTTATTTACCTCCTTCCAGAACATCTTTTTATTCTCCCTAAAATTTAATGATACTCTCTCACCCCAACTCTCATTTGCCCTTTTTTTCACCTCTTGCACCTTTCTCTTGACCTCCTGTCTCTTTCTTTTATACATCTCCCACTCAATTTCATTTTTTCCCTGCAAAAATCGTCCAAATGCCTCTCACTTCTCTTTCACTAAAACTCTTACTTCTTCATCCCACCACTCACTACCCTTTCTAATCAACCCACCTCCCACTCTTCTCATGCCACAAGCATCTTTTGCGCAATCCATCACTGATTCCCTAAATACATCCCATTCCTCCCCAACTCCCCTTGCTTCCATTGTTCTCACCTTTTTCCATTCTGTACTCAGTCTCTCCTGGTACTTCCTCACACAGGTCTCCTTCTCAAGCTCACTTACTCTCACCACCCTCTTCACCCCAACATTCACTCTTCTTTTCTGAAAACCCATACAAATCTTCACCTTAGCCTCCACAAGATAATGATCAGACATCCCTCCAGTTGCACCTCTCAGCACATTAACATCCAAAAGTCTCTCTTTCGCAC
>NC_092291.1:4564306-4573820 GCF_036320965.1 Panulirus ornatus
TGTGAAAAGGAGATGGAGTGAGTACTTTGAAGGTTTGTTGAATATGGTTGATGGTAGAGTGGCAGATATAGGGTGTTTTGGTCGAGGTGGTGTGCAAAGTGAGAGGGTTAGGGAAAATGATTAGGTAAATAGAGAAGTGGTAGTAAAAGCTTTACGAAAGATGGAAGCCAGTAAAGCATCAGGTTTGGATGGAATTGCAACGAATTTATTAAAAAAGAGGGTGACTGTATAATTGACTGGTTGGTAAGGTTACTTAATGTATGTATTATTCATTGTGAGGTGCCTGAAGATTGGCGGAATGCTTGCATAGCGCCATTGTACAAAGGCAAAGGGGATAAGATTGAGTGCTCAAGTTCCAGAGGTATAAGTTTGTTGAGTATACCTGGTAAATTATATGGGAGGGTATTGATTGAGAGGGTGTAGGCATGTACAGAGCAACAGATTGGGGGAGAGCAGTGTGGTTTCAGAAGTGGTAGAGGATGTGTGGATCAGATGTTTGCTTTTAAGAATGTATGTGAGAAATACTTAGAAATCAAATGGATTTGTATGTAGCATTTATGAATCTGGAGAAGGCATGTGACAGAGTTGACAGAGATGCTCTGTGGAAGGTATTAAGAATATATGGTGTGGGGGGCAAGTTGTTAGAAGCAGTGAAAAGTTTTTATCGAGGATGTAAGGCATGTGTACATGTAGGAAGAGATGAAAGTGATTGGTTTCAGTGAATTTAGGTTTACGGCAAGGGTGTGTGATGTCTCCATGGTTGTTTAGTTTGTATATTGATGGGGTTGTTAGGGAGGTGAATGCAAGAATTTTGGAAAGAGGGGCAAGTATGCAGTCTGTTGTTGATGAGAGAGCTTGGGAAGTGAGTCAGTTGTTGTTTGCTGATGGTACAGCGCTGGTGGTTGATTCATGTACGAAACTGCAGAAGCTGGTGACCGAGTTTGGTAAAGTGTGCGAAAAAAGAAAGTTAAGAGTAAATGTGAGTAACAGCAATGTTGTTAAGTACAGTAGGGTTGAGGGTCAAGGCAATTGGGAGGTAAATTTGAATGAAGAAAAACTGGAAGAAGTCAGGTGTTTTAGATATCTGGGAGTGGATCTGGCAGCGGATGGAACCATGGAGGTGCAAGTGAATCATAGGGTGGGGGTGGGGGCGAAAATTCTGGGACCCTTGAAGAATGTTTGGAAGTAGAGAACATTTTTTCGGAAAGCAAAATTGAGTATGTTTGAAGGAATAGTGGTTCCAACAATGTTGTATGGTTGCGAGGCTTGGGCTATGGATAGAGTTGTGCGCAGGAAGGTGGATATGCTAGAAATGAGATGTTTGATGACAATATGTGGTGTGAGGTGGTTTGATCGAGTAAGTAATGTAAGGGTAAAAGAGATGTGTGGAAATAAAAAGAGTGTGGTTGAGAGAGCAGAAGAGTGTGCTTTGAAATGGTTTGGTCACATGGAGAGAATGAGTGAGGAAATATTGACCAAGAGGATATATGTGTCAGAGGTGGAGGGAGCGAGGAGAAGTGGGAGACCAAATTGTGGGTGGAAAGATGGAGTGAAAAAAGATTTTGAGTGATCGGGGCCTTAACATCCAGAAGGGTGAAAGGTGTGCAAGGAGTAGTCAATTGGAACGATGTGGTATACCGTGGTCGACGTGCTATCAATAGATTGAACCAGGGCATGTGAAGCGTCTGGGGTAAGCCATAGAAAGTTATGTGGGGCCTGGATGTGGAAAGGGAGCTGAGGTTTCGGTGCATTATTACATGACAGCTAGAGACTGATTGTGAACGAATGTGGCCTTTGTTGTCTTTTTCTAGCAATACCTCGCACACATGAGGGGGGAGGGGGTTGTTATTCCATGTGTGGCGGGGTTGCGATAGAAATTAATAAGGGCAGACAGTTTGAGTTGTGTACATGTGTATATATGTATACGTCTGTTTGTGTATATACATGTGTACACTGATATGTATAGGCATGTATATTTGCGTGTGTGGACGTGTATGTATATATACGTGTATGTGGGTGGGTTGGGCCATTCTTTCGTCTGTTTCCTTGTGCTACCTCGCTAACGCGGGAGACAGCGGCAAAGCAAAATAAAGAAAAAATTAACACACACAGATATGTATATATATATATATATATATATATATATATATATATATATATATATATTTTTTTTTTTTATTTTTATACTTTGTCGCTGTCTTCCGCGTTTGCGAGGTAGCGCAAGGAAACAGACGAAAGAAATGGCCCAACCCCCCCCATACACATGTATATACATACGTCCACACACGCAAATATACATACCTACACAGCTTTCCATGGTTTACCCCAGACGCTTCACATGCCTTGATTCAATCCACTGACAGCACGTCAACCCCGGTATACCACATCGCTCCAATTCACTCTATTCCTTGCCCTCCTTTCACCCTCCTGCATGTTCAGGCCCCGATCACACAAAATCTTTTTCACTCCATCTTTCCACCTCCAATTTGGTCTCCCTATCTCTCCTTTTTTCACATCTTGTTTACATACAGACGCATTTAGACACCCCAGTCTGAGCCTTCGAGGAGGATGAGCACTCCCCGCGTGACTCCTTCTTCCGTTTCCCATTTTAGAAAGTTAAAAAATACAAGGAGGGAAGGATTTCTGGCCCCCCGCTCCCGTCCCCTCTAGTCGCCTTTTACGACACGCGAGGAATGCATGGGAAGTATTCTTTCACCCCTATCCCTAGGGACAATATACATATATATACATATATACATACATACACATAAATACGCACATATACACACACACACACACACACACACACACATATACATATATATGCATATGAAAAATGTAAGAAATTATTTAGAAAACTGAAACTTCTAGCTTGAAATGAAATAAAAAAATGAATGTCACATAATGGTTCAACCTCTGGCTATGGAAAAGGGAAATGTATAATTTATTTACACAAACGTCAATAGTAGTTCTCATCAATTTAACCATTGTATCAATAAGCTTCAATGTCTAAGCTACATTTTTTCCAATTTCACTATACATTGGGTGTTCAGTGTTGTAAATGGAAATGGTGAAGAGCTTGTAGTTTTATGTGCTGAAAAAAGGACTGGTGATTGGCAATACCTGGTTTAAAAAGCGAGATATACATAAGTATACGTATGTAAGTAAGAGAGATGGCCAGAGAGCGTTATTGGATTACGTGTTAATTGACAGGCGCGGGAAAGAGAGACTTTTGGATGTTAATGTGCTGAGAGGTGCAACTGGAGGGATGTCTGATCATTATCTTGTGGAGGCTAAGGTGAAGATTTGTATGGGTTTTCAGAAAAGAAGAGTGAATGTTGGGGTGAAGAGGGTGGTGAGAGTAAATGAGCTTAGAAAGGAGACTTGTGTAAGGAAGTACCAGGAGAGACTGAGTACAGAATGGAAAAAGGTGAGAACAATGGAAGTAAGGGGAGTGGGGTAGGAATGGGATGTATTTAAGGGAATCAGTGATGGATTGCGCAAAAGATGCTTGTGGCATGAGAAGAGTGGGAGGTGGGTTGATTAGAAAGGGTAGTGAGTGGTGGGATGAAGACGTAAGATTCTTAGTGAAAGAGAAGAGAGGGGCCTTTTAGCGATTTTTGCAGGGAAAAATGCAATTGAGTGGGAGATGTATAAAAGAAAGAGCCAGGAGGAGAAGAGAACGGTGCAAGCGGTGAAAAAAGGGCAAATGAGAGTTGGGGTGAGAGAGTATCATTAAATTTTAGGGAGAATAAAAAGATGTTCTGGAAGGAGGTAAATAAAGTGCGTAAGACAAGGGAGCAAATGGGAACTTCAGTGAAGGGCGCAAATGGGGAGGTGATAACAAGTAGTGATGATGTGAGAAGGAGATGGAGTGAGTATTTTGAAGGTTTGTTGAATGTGTTTGATGATAGAGTGGCAGATATAGGGTGTTTTGGTCGAGGTGGTGTGCAAAGTGAGAGAGTTAGGGAAAATGATTTGGTAAACAGAGAAGAGGTAGTAAAAGCTTTGCGGAAGATGAAAGTCGGCAAGGCAGCAGGTTTGGATGGTATTGCAGTGGAATTTATTAAACAAGGTAGTGACTGTATTATTCACTGGTTGGTAAGGTTATTTAATGTATGTATGACTCATGGTGAGGTGCCTGAGGATTGGCGGAATGCGTGCATAGTGCCATTGTACAAAGGCAAAGGGGATGAGAGTGAGTGCTCAAATTAGAGTTATAAGTTTGTTGAGTATTCCTGGTAGATTATATGGGTGGGTATTGATTGAGAGGGTGAAGGCATGTACAGAGCATCAGACTGGGGAAGAGCAGTGTGGTTTCAGAAGTGGTAGAGGATGTTTGGATCAGGTGTTTGCTTTGAAGAATGTGTGTGAGAAATACTTAGAAAAGCAAATGGATTTGTATGTAGAATTTATGGATCTGGAGAAGGCATATGATAGAGTTGATAGAGATGCTCTGTGGAAGGTATTAAGAGTATATGGTGTGGGAGGCAAGTTGTTAGAAGCAGTGAAAAGTTTTTATCGAGGATGTAAGGCATGTGTACGTGTAGGAAGAGAGGAAAGTGATTGGTTCTCAGTGAATGTAGTTTTGCGGCAGGGGTGTGTGATGTCTCCATGGTTGTTTAATTTGTTTATGGATGGGATTGTTAGGGAGGTGAAAGCAAGAGTTTCGGAAAGAGGGGCAAGTATGAAGTCTGTTGTGGATGAGAGAGCTTGGGAAGTGAGTCAGTTGTTGTCCGCTGATGATACAACGCTGGTGGCTGATTCATGTGAGAAACTGCAAAAGCTGGTGACTGAGTTTGGTAAAGTGTATGAAAGAAGAAAGTTAAGAGTAAATGTGAATAAGAGCAAGGTTATTAGGTACAGTAGGGTTTAGGGTCAAGTCAATTGGGAGGTAAGTTTGAATGGAGAAAAACTGGAGGAAGTAAAGTGTTTTAGATATCTGGGAGTGGATTTGGCAGCGGATGGAACCATGGAAGAGGAAATGGATCATAGGGTGGGGGAGGGGGCGCAAATCCTGGGAGCCTTGAAGAATGTGTGGAAGTCGAGAACATTATCTCGGAAAGCAAAAATGGGTATGTTTGAAGGAATAGTGGTTCCAACAATGTTGTATGTTTGCGAGTCGTGGGCTATGGATAGAGTTGTGCGCAGCAGGATGGATGTGCTGGAAATGAGATGTTTGAGGACAATGTGTGGTGTGAGGTGGTTTGATCGAGCAAGTAACGTAAGGGTAAGAGAGATGTGTGGAAATAAAAAGAGCGTGGTTGAGAGAGCAGAAGAGGGTGTTTTGAAATGGTTTGCCCACATGGAGAGAATGAGTGAGGAGAGATTGATCAAGAGGATATATGTGTCGGAGGTGGAGGGAACGAGGAGAAGTGGGAGACCAAATTGGAGGTGGAAAGATGGAGTGAAAAAGATTTTGTGTGATCGGGGCCTGAACATGCAGGAGGGTGAAAGGAGGGCAAGGAATAGAGTAAATTGGATCGATTTGGTATACCAGGGTTGACGTGCTGTCAGTGGATTGAATCAGGGCATGTGAAGCGTCTGGGGTAAACCATGGAAAGCTGTGTAGGTATGTATATTTGCTGTGTGGACGTATGTATATACATGTGTATGGGGGTGGGTTGGGCCATTTCTTTCGTCTGATTCCTTGCGCTACCTCGCAAACGTAGGAGACAGCGATAATGAAAAAAAAAAATATATATATATATATATGTATATATATATATATATATATATATATATATATATATATATATATATATATATATATATATATATATATATATATATATATATATATATATATATATATACGTATATACATTGCACAGCTGAGTATTTTAAAATCCTTGATGCACGAGTCCGGGTTATAGTGATGGGTGATTTGAGTGAAAAGGTGAGTAATGTGGCAGTTGAGAGTATGATTGGTGTAGTTGGGGTGTTCAGTGTTGTAAATGTGAATAAGAGCATGTTAT
Source organism: Panulirus ornatus (assembly GCF_036320965.1). NCBI lineage: Eukaryota > Metazoa > Arthropoda > Malacostraca > Decapoda > Palinuridae > Panulirus > Panulirus ornatus. The sequence continues at coordinate 4,570,285 of NC_092291.1, forward strand.
TTGGTACAGTAGGGTTGAGGGGCAAGTCAATTACGATGTATGTTTGAATGGAAAAAACTGTAGGAAGGGAAGTGTTTTAGATATCTGGGAATGGATTTGCCAGCGGATGGAAACTTGGAAGCGGAACTGAATCACATGGTGGCGGAGGGGGCGAAAGTGCTGGCAGCGGTTAAGAATGTCTGGAGGGTGAGAACGTTATCTCAGAAAGCAATAATGGGTATATCTGAAGGAATATTGGTTCCAACAGTGTTATATGGTTGCGAGACTTTGGCTATAGATAAGTTTGTGCGGAGGAGGGTGGATATGTTGGAAAGGAAATGTTTGGGGACCATATGTGATGTGAAGTGGTTTGATCGAGTAAGTAATGAAAGGGTAAGATAGAATTGTGATAGCAAACGAATGCGGTTGATAGAGCAGAAGAAGATGTATTGAAATGATTTGTCACATGGAGAGAATGAGTGAGTAAAGATTGAACATGAGAATATATATATCAGAGGTGGAGGGAACGAGGGTAAGTGGGAGACTAAAATAGAGGTGAAGGATGGAGTGAAAAAGATTTTGAGCGACCGGGGCCCGAACATGCTGGAGGGTGAAAGGCGTGCAAGGAATAGAGTGCATTGGAAAGATGTTCTATAACGGGGTCGACGTGCTTTCAATTAATCGAACCACGGCATATGGAGCGTCTGGGGTAAACCATGGAAAGTTTTGTGGGGCTTGAATATGAACAGGGAGCTGTGGTATCGGTGCATTATACATCACAGCTAGAGGCTGAGTGTAAACGAATGTGAAATTCATTGTCTTTTCCTTGGGCAACCCCACGCAAGTCCGTGGGGAGGGGGTTTTCATTTCATGTGTGGCAGGGTGGCGACGGTAATGAATAAGGGCAGATAGTATGAAGTATGTACATGAGTATATATGTATATGTCTTTGTGTACATAATTCATACTGTATGCCTTTATTCATTCCCATCGCCACCCCGCCAAACATGAAATAACAACCCCTTCCCCCGCAGGTGCGCGAGGTAGCGCTAGGAAAAGACAACAAAGGTCCCATTCATTCACATTCAGTCTCTAGCTGTCATTTATAAGACACTAAAACCACAGCTCCCTTTCCACATCCAGACCCCACGAACTTTCCATGCTTTACCCCATATACTTCACATGCCCTGGTTCAATCCATTAACAGCACGTCGACCCCGGTATACCACATCGTTCCAATTCACTCTATTCCTTGCATGCCTTTCACCCTCCTGCATGTTGAGGTACTATCACTCAAAATCTTTTTCAATCCATCTTTCCACCTCCAATTTGGTCTCCCACTTCTCCTCGTTCCCTCCACCTCTGACACATATATCCTCTTGGTCAATCTTTCCTCACTCATTCTCTCAATTTGAGCAAACCATTTCAAAACACCCTCTTCTGCTCTCTCAACCACACTCTTTTTATTACCATACATCTCTCTTACCCTATTATTACTTACTAGTTCAAACCATCTCACACCACATATTGTCCTAAAACATTTAACTTCAAGCACATCCACCCTCCGCACAACTCTATCTATAGCCCACGCCTCGCAACCATATATCATTGTTGGAACCACTATTCCTTCAAACATACCCATTTTTGCTCTCCGAGATAATGTTCTCCACTTCCACACATTCTTCAACGATCCCGGAACTTTCGCTCCCTCCCCCACCCTATGATTCACTTCCGCTTCCATGGTTACATCCGCTTCCAAATCCACTCCCAGATATCTAGAACACTTCACTTCCTCTTGTTTTTCTCCATTAAAACTTACCCCCTCAACCCTACTGTACCTAATAACCTTCCTCTTATTCACATTTACTCTCTGCTTTCTTCTTTCACACACTTTACCAAACTCAGTCACCAGCTTCTTCAGTTTCTCACATGAATCAGCCACCAGCGCTGTATCATCAGCGAACAACAACTGACTCACTTCCCAAGCTCTCTCATCCACAACAGACTGCATACTTGCCCCTCTTTCCAAAACTCTTGCATTCACCTCCCTAACAACCCCATCCATAAACAAATCAAACAACCATGGAGACATCACACACCCCTGCCGCAAACCTACATTCACTTAGAAACAATCACTTTCCTCCCTTCCTACACGTACACATGCCTTACATCCTCGATAAAAACTTTTCACTGCTTCTAACTTGCCCCATACACCATGTATTCTTAATATCTTCTACAGAGCATTTCTGTCAACTCTATCATATGCCTTCTCCAGATCCATAAATGCTACATACAAATCCATTTGCTTTTCTAAGTATTTCTCACGTACAGTCTTCAAAGCAAACACCTGATCCACACATCCTCTACCACTTCTGAAACCACACTGCTCTTCCCCAATCTGATGTTCTGTACATGCCTTCACCCTCTCAATAAATACCCTCCCATACAATTTACCAGGAATACTCAACAAACTTATACCTATGTAATTTGAGGACTCACTTTTATCCCCTTTGCCTTTGAACAATGGCACTATGGCACTATGTAAGAATTCATCTAATCCTCAAGCACCTCACCATGAGTCATACATACATTAGATAACCTTACGAACCAGTCAACAATACAGTCACCCCCTTTTTAGTAAATTCCACTGCAATACCATCCAAACCCGCTGCCTTACCGGCTTTCATCTTCCGCAAAACTTTTACTACCTCTTCTCTGTTTACCAAATAATTCTCCCTAACCCTCTCACTTTGCCCACCACCTTAACCAAAACACCCTATATATGCCACTCTATCATCAAATACATTCAACAAACCTTCAAAATACTCACTCCATCTCCTTCTCACATTATCACTACTTGTTATCACCTCCCCATTAGCCCCCTTCACTGAAGTTCCCTTTTGTTCCCGTGTCGTAGGCACTTTATTTACCTCCTTCTATAACATCTTTTTATTCTCCCTAAAATTTAATGATACTCTCTCAACCAACTCTCATTTCCCCCTCTTTTTCACCTCTTGCACCTTTCTCTTGACCTCCTGCCTCTGTCTTTTATATGTCTCCCACTCATTTGTATTATTTCCCTGCAAAAATCGTCCCTTGCCCCTTTATTCTCTTTCAAATAACTTACTTCTTTATTCCACCACTCACCACCCTTTTTAATCGGCCCCCCTCCCACCTTTTTTCATGCCACAAGGGTCTTTTGACAAACCAACTGTTCCCTAAAACATCCCCAAATACATTTTTTCCTTCTGTACTCATCTCTCCAGTACTTCCTCACAAAAAGTCTCCTTCCCAACTCATTTCTCTCACCCCTCCACCCCATCATTCTCTCTTTTTTCTGAAAAACTCTACAAATCTTCACCAAAGCCTCCATAAAATAAGATCAGAATCCCTCTAGCTGAAACCTCTCACACATTAAACCCAAAAATCCTTCTTGGCCCCCTATCAATTAAAATAATCCAAGAAAACTCTCTGGCAACTCCCACTTTCATACTATACATTTATTCTTTTTTTTAAACCCGGGGTTCCAAACACCATCCTTTTTAGCAAAAAAATCTA